>NW_015505705.1:252586-262100 GCF_001515645.1 Sinocyclocheilus grahami
TTTCAAAATAAATGTAAAGACAGAGCCCGAAAGGGGAATAGAGTCGCGTGACAGACACAGTGATGAAGCTGGTATGTGTTTGCAGTACACAAGCCACGGTTAAGACAGCTGACTCTACTGTGATGTGACCCAGTCTCTCTCTCACACACACACACACACATACGATGCGCAAAACTCCGCATTTGAACAGTCAGTAGCAAATACTTAAACTAATAACAAAACAGTAGCTGATTCAGAAGCGCCAGATTGTCATAGCAAAGTCAGAATTACCTCCTCTCCTAGGCTCACGAAACGATCGTTTATAAAATGCATTGCTGTTCTGTTGTAAGTCATCTTAAAGATTCCTAAATGCATCTACTTTTGGAAGGCCAAATAAAGTGCTTTTGCTTTCGCCTAGAAACACACAGCGTCTCCCTGACATGGCTGCTTCAACACTAACTGCGGTTACTGAAACCACGACTTCTTTCTTTGCGTGCACATTTGGGCGCATTATGCAAATATTTCCACATAGTGAGGTAGATATGTGGGGGCGTGTTAGAACGAGCCGTTTTAGGGGGGCGTGGCAGAGTCTTAACTTTTATAAAGAATATCTCTTTGGTTTTGAGACTTTAGTCTTTGCAACTTCAGGGATCTTATCTATGCACAATCAGCTTGTATGACCCCTTTAAATAAAGACTAAAAACAACATATTTTGGCATATTTGTTAAAAAAAACATTGGATGCACTAGACTAGAAGATATAATGTAAAATATTAAAATGTTTTGTTATATATTTTCTTTGCAACATATTTAAATGTTTTGCATAACAATCATTGACTTCCTTGCTCTTAACAGCTAATGTGAGCATCATGGATCTTACCCAACTCACAGTTCTTCCCACTGAAGCGGGCTGGACACCAACAGATGTATGTATTCATACCATCCTCACATTTCCCGCCATTCTGACAGGGAGACGACTGACATTGGTCTCCATCTGAAAAGGAGGAGAGGCCATGATCATGATATTATGAATATATCCTGTAATATAACGTAAGGTAAAATTAACAGACGCTTTATGGACAAATTTGAAAGGACAGAAAGATTTATCATCAGTGTTCTACATGACACAAATATCAGAAACAATATTTATGCTCACCCATGTAAGTGATCCAGAATTTCATCTGAAACAGAGTTTGGAAAGTTTTAAACTCACAAATAGAGTTCTAAAACATTTCTAGGAGATAAAAATGTGCTTATGCAACTCACGGTTTGTTCCTGGTCTTCAAAAACCTCTCTGGCCTCCTCTAGATCGCAGCGTTCTTCGTAACATTCCCTCTCCAAATTATCCTTCATCATCTCCTCAAACATACCTGTGTTATAGCGTTTCTGTCTCTTCAGAAGAGACCCTGCCAGATCCTTCGGCAGAAACACTGAAGCTATATACACAAAAGAGACATGTTGAAAAATCACAAACATCAAGGTCTGTTTCTAGGACACAAATAATTTAGTCTTACAAGCATTGGAGATTTGGCAAGGGAATATTATTTTACTTTGAAAGGCTTTTTATGTTGAGTTTGAACAGCTATTGAAGTCAGAGGCAAAGACAAAATGTGATTGATTTTTAGTTTCCTTTGTTTTCTCACAACACCAAACATAAAAAAAAGTCTTCTTGTGTTAACCAGTTTCTCTGTTGACTAACTCTAATTGGTTATTGCACAAGGTTTTCACATTTCAAAAGACTGCTTGTAACAAACAAATGCTCAGCCTTTGACCATTAGAACAGATTTTACATGGACCAGATCAAACTGAGATAGATTAAGACAGACGAATGCTAACTTACCTCCAGAAGAAAGCCAGGTTTCAAGCAGCAAACTGCATATCAAAATAATGGGATAAATCTTCAACATTTTCTCTATGATGATTTCCCTTCAGGCAGAAATCTTTCCCAACAGTTTAAATACCTTCATGATCAGCTCCAAAGTTCAGGACATACATGTTTACACTTCATGCAAACAGATATCTCATCTGGTGGGTGTTTCCCCCCCAGTCTGCACCTGCAGTGTTTGTGGGTTTTTGCATTTTTTATTGTATTTTTTATATATATATAGCTGATGCATTTGAAATAATTTTGTTTATGTAATGTATAGTTTCATGAGAAAACATACCATGTTTGAATAATGCATTTTGTCACACTTCATAACACAAAAGTATGGATATGTGGATTATACAATTCTTGTGGATGATTATACGTGCATGGATACCCATACACATGTCTGAGTCATTTCTGTTTTTTTATTTATTTTTGCTGAGTCAGAGAACTCTGTTCAGACTTGGGACCCAGCAAATATTGACAAGACTTGGCTGACTGGCCTCATAACAGACATCCATGGGTGTTAACATCCAAAGTTAATGCTTTTAAAATTAAAGAAACAACACCGACGTAATGTGCTAAGAACTGAGAATTGCTATTTGGCAAACAACTACAGCCTTTGAAAACATAAACTCAAAAAATCCTTGCAGGTTTGATGTTTTCCTCCAAACTTCAGTTCTCCTTTAGTGTTTCATGGTGAATAAGCCAACATAAGTTTCCCATGAGAAGCTACGTGAATTTCATTTAAGGAACATGTCAGATGTAGTTTAAGATTTAAAATATTTACAGTGCTCATATCCAACACGACAACTCAACTTGAAAAAATAAAAAAAATGTAATAAATTTGCTTCATCGTTTTTATGTAACAAGATGTGTGACTTCTCTGTGGCAGTCAAACAGGAAGTTTAAACTACATTAATGCTGCTCTTGGATGGAATGAAGTGGAAATTACAATGACTTTCAGTGGGCCAATTAGTCAACAATTTCTATGGCATTTCTATGTAGGGATTCATCTTGCTCAGACAAGAGTATTTGTATGTGTATTTATATTCTAAGTTTTTAACTTATATCTGTAATAAAAAGCGACGTACTGTTGCTATGGTTACCTCCTCGGGTGAACTCGATTTCTCGGCAGAACACATTTGCAGTTGACGAAAATGTGATACCTTCGTGGTTAGTAATAAAGTAGTTAGTTAGGTAGTTACAAACAGCTATTTTTGCTAGTATAGCATAAATGACAGCGAACTAACGAGTCCATCACTTGTTGAATATTTTCGTTGAATCTTGAAATCATTGTTTAACAGATTGTCTTGCTTATGGGTATATTTTTTTCACTTACTGGCCTGTAGCTACTCTTTAAACGAAACCTAGCAAGTTCAGCTAATGCGTGACTCAGCGTAGATGTTCTACGTCATGTTTGTCACCTCGAGAGCGTTCTGATGACTGATGACGCATCAGCGGAGGGCGACGTCACGCGTCACGTGGTGAAGTTTGGGACTGGGCGAATAGTTGCGTAGCGGGTTGATACACCGCCATGTGGTCTGATTGATGTGTCAAAAAGCACATAATGAGCGCTCGAATTGAAATATTGCAAACCGAAAACTGAACGACACTGAAACAGCTTGGCAAGTGGCCTTTTACAGTTTAATTTAATCTGAAGACTGTTGTTACATTTTTTCACGCCTCGCTTTCCTGCCTTGTCTTTTGTCACATGGAACAAAGCGCGATGCGCACCTGCCAGAGAAGATAGTAACGACCAGCAAACGGTAAGGATTCAGCAACATGGAAATCCACTGTATTCAATTCATCTAATTAAACCTCTTATTCAAGTTTTTTGGTTTATTTGATGAGTGTGTTTGGAAAAACATACATAACTGGTTTATTCTGAACGCCATGCAGCCTATATTCTTTGATTTAAAATAGCCTATATGCAAAACATAATTAAAAAGACACGATACAATGGGAAACCGTCATAAACTCTGGTTCCTTTTTAAGGGGGGTTGGCCACTGTTTAATAGAAGAGCCAGTTTTAAATGATTGGACCGATTTGATGTGAGTTACCATCTGGAATTCTTCCTCAAACTGGGATCTATGAGCGGGAAAGCATTACTAAAGACGAAAGAAGATAAGGATGCAACAAAGGGTAAGACGTCACTTGCATAATTTTGCTTAAACATTTTTGCTTTCCATGTATTGATATAAATTTGGCTGTTTATGATTCTGCTAAAAGGGTGCACGATCTGGTTATGCAGACGGTTACAATGAATGGCCCGATGTGTCAAGCATCGCACGGAAAATTATTATAGACTTATTGATTCCCTCGGTGGTAGTAGCCACCGATCTATTAGGCCTCTACAGAGAGTAACTTAACATGAAATTATAAAAATATATCGGCGTTTAAGCTTATAGATAAACATAACCAACAAGTGTGATGTTTATTTTGCCATCATATTTGCGGTGGCGCGGTCACTTTAAATCTACTGTAACAGCCGAGTGCGCTTCACGAGAAGCAAAAATAGCTTTCCACTCTTCTCACACTTTACCCTAAAACAAAAGCTTTAATTAAAAAACAGTTTCTTTAGATAAAACGTGTTGATAGCAAGAAATTGATTATAAATGTATTATTTTTCTTGAGAGTGACATAGGCTCTCATAGGCGCTCTACAGTTCACGGATGTATGCTGGGTACCTATTGCCATGGAGACAAAGAGGCGGAGAGTAGCTGCTTCATTAAAAATACATAGCATGCTGTATAAAGCAGATGTATACTGTATGTCTACAGTGGTCCTTTCACTGGACATAAATTGCATAATATTTTATATAAGGTCAACAAACAAAGTACACGCCTGGTTTTTAGTAATATGTTCTAATTGTAGTGTGGTTTGGTCATAAGTAATATAGCTGTCCATGCACCCTGAGAGGGAGCTATGAATGGTTGTGCAGAGGATTAGGTTTGATTAAGTTGTTACAGGAAAAACTCATTAAAGTTTATTAAGTTATGGAAAAGTGAGGAACAATCTACACATCTACACTGAGGCCATGTTAAATGAGTGGTCATTAAAAAGACACAGATTTCATTATATTTAATAGACCTGTGGGGATTCAGTTTAAACAAGAGATTAAGCTTCTTTGGAGTTTTAATTGAACACACTGTTCATTTAGAACACCTTCATTAAGTGTTTAATTCTGGTCACTGTACGCACCACTGTATGTCCATGTTTTTATAATAGTGTCCTTCAAAGATACATCATACGCTGTGATGTTGATACTAATACAATTAATTTTTCATGTTGAAGCCTAAATGATTTATGCTTTGTAACCTCATAAAAGTGTCAGTGACAAAAATTCATCATATGTAGGCTAATGCTTCACACCACATATGTAAACATGACTCCTCCAGAATAATCTTAATATGTGGCTATAGATTAGATATAATACAAAAAAGTAACAAATATATATATACAGTACACAAAAATACCAGGTAGGCCTATGTTAAAAAAATGTAATTAAAAAATATATATAATAAACGATTTGACTAGTTTATATAAACTTGACTGTCTTAGAAAGTCTAATACTTATATTTGTTTCTGTGCTCAGCTTAGTCATTAATTCGTTTATATTTTTCATGACAGTTAATACTAATACTGTTGTAGAAATAGCGAAGAATGTAGTGTAGATTTCACTAAATACATAGCTTTACCACCAGATGTCAGTATCATCTTTCTAGTCTCTCTCTTTGTTTTTAATGGCTTTCGGACTCCCACTGTAAATGTGTGTGTGTGTGTGTGTGTATACGTGCACGCTCGCACGAGTCAGTATATCGTGTAAAAATTATGTCTAGGCTATATTAAGTCATACCATATTTTTCCTAATATTTGTTGTTCTGTCATTATGTTTAAGTATACACTGTTCAAGATGGCAAGGAGTACATTCTGTTGGGGACGGAGTCAACTCAGTCGCTTGCTGTAGATAGGAAAGAAAACTCATCTTTTCATAGTAAATGTCAGGAGCTCTTTTGCTGTCCATTGTGGAAACTCTTCGTTTTAAAGAAAAAAGAAAATACTGAATGTTTGTCGAGATGAGAAGGTTATCAGTTCTGCCTGACGAGCACTTTGTAATTTCACATAAGAATGTTTTATAAGCAAAGACTATTGACGTTCTTTTTTTTAATCATCAACACCGTACTAACACACCGGAAATAACATGCGTTGTAAATGTTTTATATGGACACTTCTCACAGCCTGTGATGACCCGTTTCCACAACTGTTAAAAACATCACAAATCTAGTAAGGATTTTTTTTTAATATACATGTATAACTACTGTTTTACCTTGGCATTAACTATCGCTGCTGTGAGAGTTTCTATGGCTCAGGGAGTGGCGGCAAATTTGAAATCTTGATCTCTTCTGGCCAACGTAAACAATCTCCGGATAGTTTTTCCTTCTTTTGTAAACTCATAGAAACGCTGTCGGTATTCCTTTTTGCAAATGTGGATACAAAAATTATATTTCTTGTAGTTTACATTCACCATAAAAGTTTACCAAGCGTCGGCGTTTGAGAAACCCGGAAATGTGAAAAGTGTCCACTGCAACACATGCTATTTAATTTGCACAAGCTGTTATGCATTTTAATGAACTGAATAGAAATGGAATTATCAGTATACGCCTTCACGTCTGGACCCGCACATGTTATTGTTACTCCTGCATGTATACACTGACTGTATTTCAAACTCAAGTCTGTTTTATTGCGCACTTCAGGAACGCTTGAGCAAACGACTAGGGATATGCAAAGACGGTTCACTCTATGAATGGGAGAAAATGCAATGCGCATGCGCAACAAGGTGGAATAAGTCCCGCATTCTAAATCAAAGAGCCAATCGCTGATCGGTAAAGTCATTGCGTCACTGCAGCTGCAGTTAGAAGCTCTGGTTATGACCGCACTGCGCAGCTTCGCGCTTATGACGCCGAGTGAACAGACTTTCCTTGAAAGGGACTTTGGATGAGCCCACAATCTAAAAAATGCTGGGTTAAAAAGGGACAAACCCAGCTATCCACAATCTAAAAAATGCTGGGTTAAATATAACCCAGCGCTGGGTTAAAAAGGGACAGACCCAGCGGTTGGGTTGTTTTGAAACGCTGGGCTGGGTCAAAACAACCCAATAGCTGGGTTTGTTTTGAGCGCAATGTTCCCTCTGAGCCCATTTCACATCTTTTAGCGCCATCTAGTGCTGCTCCTTGAGATCAGCGCTGGTATAAAAAGGGAAAAACCCGGTGATCCAAAAACAAAAAAGTGCTGGGTTAAAAAGGGACAGACCCAGCGGTTGGGTTGTTTTGAACCCAACCGCTGGGTCAAAACAACCCAATAGCTGGGTTTGTTTTGAGCGCAATGTTCCCTCTGAGCCCATTTCACATCTTTTAGCGCCATCTAGTGCTGCTCCTTGAGATCAGCTTCAGGGTGGGGTTGTTGTTTTTACTCGAAAGGTGTCTGAAAACAGAAACATAAAACTAAAGTATTTTCTAACTGTTTAGGTTAAATAGTCTTACGTTTAGCCAAATTAAATCTGTTTTGATCATATATATCAGGGGTGGCGAAAGTCGGTCCTGGAGAGCCGCAGCCCTGCAGAGTTTTGCTTCAACCCTAATCAAACACACCTTTACAAGCTAATCAAGGTCTGAACGGTTACTAGGAAGCTACAGGCAGGTGAGTTTTAATTAGGGTTGGAGCTGAAGTCTGCAGGGCTGCGGCTCTCCAGGACCGGAGTTTGCCACCCCTGATATATACAGTAGATATACGTTGTTTGAATTATCCAAAATCTTCAGTTAATTGTTAATTGTTGGGGAAGTCGTGGCCTAATGGTTAGAGAGTCGGACTTGTAACCCAAGGTTCGAGTCTCGTTCCGGCAGGGATTGTAGGTGGGGGGAGTGAATGTACAGCGCTCTCTTCCACCTTCAATACCACGACTGAGTCACCACATGTCACTTCACTTTAATGGGTATTGTGCTTGTGTTCAACAGTCAGTCACTAAAATAAAAGTGATTTTTTTATATTTTGTGACTCCATCTTTTCTCATCATTACAAGATTTTAGATAGTTGAAGTTCCATAAACCATGGTTTAATAGCCCTAATAAATTATATCAAGACTTTTTAATTATATTATTGCCTGGCTAATTCAATTCAGTTCTCAACAAAGGCAATATATTTGTTAATAGCAACATAGAGAATATAGAAGATAAAAAGTGCTCCAGCTCAGGGTCCCTTATGTGTAAAGACGTCAAGAATTGATAGAAGTCACAGTCGCTAGAGATTTGATGTGAATGATTAATATAGAGACTGCAAAAGCAACAGTAATATAGAGACGGCAAAAGCAACAGGATTACATAAAACACTTGCATATGACAGCGACTTTGATATGATCTTAAACTCACATTAGATTAGTTGCATTGGATGAGCAGTAAAATATGCTTGGTTGTGTCACATGTTGGCCCAACACATAACAGATAGGAGGGCCAGACTAATTTGATTCCCCCTGTCTGAGAAAAAACCCTGTTTCCTCATTACGCTAGTATCTCATTAGTCTCTCTCTGAACATGTAGCTGCCTGGTTCGCTCTGCTTTTCTGGACTGTTCCTAAATTGCATGGTTTTCAGAGCTTGTAAACCGGACAGATCTCTGACACTTTTATTACCAAGAATAATATTTAGAAGCAGGACTTTTTATCCTAATGGGTTTTATTTATTGCCCTGTTATTTTTCATGATGCTGCCTTGGCAACACTAACACTGTAATCTGTTATTGACTATAAGCTGGATATATCGAGCATATACTTTTAAGTAAATCTTCAGGTTTGTGATTAGGATTCATTTATCTCAACAAAGGTTTGAGAGTGTTTGCTCTCTCTACTCTCTTCTCTCTTCAGCTTCTTGCTGTGAATGACCCTGAAGAGAATTTTTAGATTTGGCAGTATCACAGATGCATCTAATGAATCATTGATAAGGTGCCCTAAGCTCATAGTGGTTTGTCAATAATAGCCGATAATGATCTGCTATGATCACCGGGCTGTGATCTTTTAATGGACAGAATACTCATGAGAATTAGTTGAAAGTTCGCAACGCCCTTTTTCTTGCTTTGCACACTGTGAAGAAATGTGAAAGAATTAAAGCCTTCTCTGGATGCCTCTGAGAGTAGCATGGCGTTTCCCTTGAGAAGATCTGTATCAGGTACACTTTTAGATAAGGGCTTTCTTAATAGGAGTTAGACAAATGAATGAGGTATAGACATTTCTAAGCTGATGATGGCATGTTTGAGCGGTTGAATGGCTTTGTTAGTAATTAATAGAAAGGTGTTTAGTGCTGTCCGTGGTGCTGAAATTCACCAGTGCAACTAAAATTCATCTTAAGTGGGTCACAAGATTTTTCTAGTTGTTTCCTCAAAGGACAATCTGAGTTTTAAAAAAACAAACAGATTTGAAATATATATTTGCTTATATATATATTTTTTATATATATATTTCCGCTGTGTTCTTAGTTAGCACCACCCATAAAAATGTTTTGTCAGGTAATCTAAATAATGTGCTTGATGTGGTAACATCTAAATTAACTGGTTTTGGATTGAGCATTCAGTGAAAAATATTATTTATATAAAATAAAAATATTATTTATTCAGTGAAAAAT
>NW_015505705.1:262281-269704 GCF_001515645.1 Sinocyclocheilus grahami
ATATATACACCTATAGGTTGAGGGTTAATTCAAAAGAATGTACAAATCTATTAAATTAAATGCAGGTTTAAAATTAAAATTTTATTTGATAAATTCTTATAATTTGCAGGCAACAAATATTTACAATAATAGACAATAATATACTTTTATATTTATTTGTAAACATAGGCTATTGTTGAAATTTTTATAAGTAAAAAATATAATCCCCATTCCCAGAAACCCCCTGTGAAGTATTAATTAAAAAGTTCGTTTCTCTTATTTTCATTATTAGTTATTTATTAAGTGTTTTATGTTATACATTGCACAGTATGTTGTTTAGTTAATGTTTAATGCGCTATTGTTACTCTGATGGTGTTCATGTTATTATTTAGTTGCTGTAGAGGCGGTTTTTATGAATTTATGTTATGTGGCCTTCTTTTGTCTGTTATCACTATTGTAGAAGCAAACAGATTTAAATACCACAAATTAGTTGGTAAATTAACATTATAGCATTAAATGAGATATAAATGAGGCAACCACTTTTGTTTGCAAAAAATTATATAAATTCAACAAAACGTTTTTACAGTGTCATTCTACAGAACATGTATGACAATGAAAGGACTACTACTAATGAGTTAGATTATGTGTGCCAAAAAGGCCACTCCTCATTTCAGGAGGCTCTAATATTGCCTGTTTCTACACGGCGGCTTGTTGAAGACCACAGTCACGTCTCTCGGGCGGTCTGTCACCATGCAGCCGCTGAAGCCGTGCTGCTGCAGGAGCCACTGCGAGGAGAACGAGCTGCTGCTGCATTCCAACCCAGTGTCGAAAAGAGAGCACTCTGGAATCTCCGCACTATTGGATGTGGATATTTTTCCTTCTTGGATCATATTGCTGACACCTGAGTTCAGACGCTGTTTCCAACGCCTCTGAATTTCCATATTTTGTGCGGTCTTGGGGAACGGGGAATCTGTTGAGCACCTATGCAGATCTCCACTGCTGAAAACATGAGCACATCTGCAAGGGAAGCCGATTAATCCACTAAACTTCAATTAAAGGCTGCGTTATTGAAAGGCGGGGACCTCTTGCTCACAATTTCCCGGCACAATTCCCCCTCTCTCTTTCTCTCATGTAGACAATATTTAAGTATTTCCTCAGCCGCGGTGTGTTAACAGGTGCTCATTTTTCTGAATCAGCGCATGGCTTAGTAAAGCGTTGGATCATGGCACAATGGCACGCGTTTCTCTCTCCCACAAATGCGCAACAAAAAGGCAACGTTTTCTAGAAGGCAGCTTTTTTCCCCGGAGAGAAGAAGAGGAGCTGCTGTCCGGGATCTGCTGCACCGTGTCAGGGCACAACAGCCGACGCTGAATGAAGCGGCTGTAAAGGCTTCAAACCAAGTGATTTGTCAACAGGAAAATATGCTCAATCCTTGTAGAGACAACAGCGGACTTCTGAAATGACCAATAAGCAGTCCGTCATGGAGTATTGATTTTACTTCCTCAGTGACAATGTTCTGAGCACACAGGACTTTAACATACACAACATATGGTCATTTTCAATCTGGGACGCGTCGCCACAACGAAACGCCAAACTGGCTACAGCCGCAGCGATCGCCAGCTCCCTCATTCGGCAGAGGAGGCAGGCGAGGGAGCGGGAGAAAGCCAATGCCAACCGCTGCGCCAGCAGCCCCAATAAGAGCATAGGGAACTGCGAGAAGCCCAGCAGGCTCAACTTATTCTCACGCGTCAAACTCTTCGGCTCGAAGAAACGCAAGAGAAGGCGGCCAGGTCTGATGTTATGTGTGTTCTTTTTAGCAGACTTTACCCAGATAGCCAAGTCCATCAACCATCTTCATCATCCCCATCATCATCATCATCATCATCGTTATTGTTCAGTGTGTTTAGAAATTGTGACTACACTTTAACTCCTATACGAAGGAGTCTGAACTGTAAACTAAGATGCGCTGGGCAGAGTAACAAGAATTTCACAGTTCACTGCTTTTAAGCACTGGCTTCTCTCTGAGCTAAAGCTGATGTTGCAATATCACCAGGGCGCACAGCTCATCACTTGTTCTACACTAGATAGCATGCAGTCTACGCAGTTTGAATCAGAGATTTGGCTAAAAGGAGATCTGTGGCACTCTTTGGGTTATGTTGATTTGGATTTTGGCATGGATTTTCATTGCTAATATTGAGTATTTTGTTACTATGAGCACTAGCGGGTCTTTTATTCAGTGTTTTATTTACTTATTATTCTACAATAAATATAATAAATCTTGGATCTTGTTTATGAATGAATATAGTGGGTTTCTGGATGGTACACTACTAGAAATAAAGATTCCAAAAGGGTGTTTTCACAGTAATGCCATAGAAGAACCATTTTGGGTTCCCAAAGAACCTTTTAGTGAATAGTTCTTAAAAGATACTTTTTTTCTTAGTGTGAAGATTTTTTTTTTCCACTTTAAAGAACCTTTTGTGCAATGAAAAGGTTCTGATGTTCATGAACCTTCATGAACCCTTAATTTTTAAATTGTAGGTTGAGGCAGATGTGAACTTGTGTCACAGAAAATGTGGTAACATGCAAATTAACTTAAAAAATATTTTGAACGATATATAAAAAAATACATAAAAACATTTTTCTGAATATTTGTTGGTGAATTCATGCTCAGAGCACTGAAAATACAACCACTTACAAGTAAAAATAGCACAAAACCATATTAAAATGTGAAATATTAATAATAGTAAAATAAATAATAGCGAAAAATAAATAGTCAAAAATATTATTTAATATGACTGAAAAACCTGACCTTGCTTCACATCAATTAAAGTTATTCTAAAGGTCAGATCAGGTAGAAATACCTCTTTAAACAACTGCAGGTGAATAAAATGAGAATTACTATAATTTACTGGAAAATTGTTTGTGACATTTGTGGCATCATCAAATATCAATAGCACAGAATGGGTAAACAATGTGATTTGTATTCTCGCAGCTCTTTTTTGTATTTTCTCTTACAATGAAGAAATAAAGTTTTTTTAAACTCATAAATTCAGAGCGGTTTAACTGGAATCAGGATATTACTGAAATGCTTGTTATATAAGCCATAGTTATCTATCGCCTCAACACTGAGGCATGCTTGGCAAATGCCTGGGTCCTGTTGGCACCAGCACTCACTATGTTTTCACAATTCACATTTTATGGTTTTCCAACATTCATTTCTTGGCTTTCATAAGCTATGCCTTTGTGCTGGATGTTCTCTTCTTCTTCACCCCATATAATCTGCTGTGGCACACCCTCCCTTCGCCCCATCCTCCTAAATTGTGTTGTCTCAATTCTACAGAGCCTCAGCTCAAGGGGATAGTCACCAAGCTCTACAGTCGACAAGGTTTTCATCTACAACTCCAAGCTGATGGGACCATCGATGGTACAAAAGAGGAAGATAATAGCTATGGTCGGTTCACTATACGTAACATGTTTAAACATGACCATACCGACACGCTTCTTTCCCGTGGGTTCAATTCTGTTTTGTACTGTAACTTCACAGCTATTTTCAACCTCATCCCCGTTGGGCTGCGGGTGGTGGCTATACAGGGTGTCCAGACCAAGCTCTACCTGGCCATGAACAATGAAGGCTACCTGTACACCTCTGTAAGTATAACAATCTTTTCAAAATAATGGTTCCAAAAGGCGGTTTTCACAGCGATGCCATAGAAGAACCATTTTGGGTTTCCCAAAGAACCTTGCAGTGAACAATTTTTAAAAGAACCTTTTTTTCCCCTGAAGAACATTTTAAAAATCTACAGAACCTTTTTCCAACATAAAGAACCTTTTGTACAATGGAAAGACTCCATGGATGTTAAAAGTTCTTTGTGGGAACATCAATGCCAATAAAGAACCTTTATTTTTAAGAGAGTAGTGCATCTTTGCGAGTCCCTCCTACACATTGTGGGCTCTTCTGAGTTCAGGGTAGTAGTAAACATCCCACATTTCATCTCTGCTGCTCTCATTGTAGTTAAATCTATGTCTTAGACAGCATCATGGATGCCTCAGGATCCGAGATGTTAACTTAAAGGTTGCAGGTTGGATTCCAGACAGCGGGCGATCGATGAACTGGAGAGTTGATGAGATCCAACTCCTGCCCAAACACCATCTGCCTCTCTTATTTTTCACAGCTTTGTATCGTGATCATATTCAAAGAGGAGATTGTGGCATATTTAGACATGCTTGTTAGCACCTCACATTCACACGAAGATTATTCACACTTCATATAATTGCTTTGTATTTGAATGCTATCTATAGAACGCTCATGGGAGATCATCATCATAACCCAAGGTTTTCCGCCCCAATATCTACTCTGCAGGTTTTAAATATGGAGAATTCACATTAATGCTCTAATGGATATTCTGTTCTGCGAGTGCCTCCCTTGCCTCTTTCCTTTGATTAAATGTGCTGTGGCGAGATAAATAATTTAGTGCTGTGCCAATAAGTGCTTCTGTCCATTCAAAACGGACATTTTGATGAACATTGCTGGCATTAGAACGCTAAAGATTTGAAAGTCTTGGCCAGATCTGTGCTTTCATAATACAGAAACAGTTTACACTGTACCTTTGTATTTCAACTGTGTGTGGGTTCGCGTCTGACCGCCTGCCCACAGAAATTGACTCTTTTCACAGACTGTGATGACGTGTTTCCAGTTATTAACATTGTAAATCTAGTTAAGTTTTTTATATTTTCATTTAAAAATGTAACATACATTTATGACTCTATACTTGGGCTATATTACCTTGGTATGAAATATCAGAAAACTAGTTAATGCTGCTTTGTGGGTGTTTCACAATTACAAAGGAACCGCAAGTAACACATTAAATTAAATGTGAATTTTGTAGTAGAATGACTGAAATGTTTTTTTTTTAACTCACTCCAATAATCATTATTTACACTTTGAAATTTTTTTTTTTTTTTTTACAGTGTATGACAACTTTGCTTCTAAAAACACCGGAAATGTGGAAAAGGTCCATACTCAAACTCGCACCCATGGTCGTGCTGGTATACACGTATCTCCTTGTTGATTTTGAGAGGTTGTTTTCCCCAGGATGAATGTATTGATCCGCAGGAATGAGTCAAAGTGTTTCAGGCCTCAGGAGTTTAATGGTAATCAATCTGTACCACAAACTAGAGTGAAAGCACACGGGATGATGTGCTACCATGTTTAGACCACTTATTACAGTTCAAATCAGAGGAATTTACCTTCAAGTTTAGACAAATCATGATGAGATGATGCGTGATATCGACGAGGCTGGTCTGGACCATCTTCAGCCCAAATTTACCTGCTCTCAATTTCTTTATCTCCCTACGATCTCGCACACACATTTTTTTCTCTCTCTTATGAAAAATACTCCTCCACAAACATGTACGAATTATGTCTCTGTTGTCTTCTCTGCCCATTTCATTCTCACAGGAGCACTTCACGCCAGAGTGCAAATTCAAAGAGTCAGTGTTTGAGAACTATTACGTGACATACTCATCAATGATCTATCGGCAGCAGCAGTCGGGCCGAGGCTGGTACCTGGGTCTCAACAAAGAGGGTCAAATCATGAAGGGCAACCATGTAAAGAAGACCAAGCCGGCTGCACACTTCATTCCCAAACCTCTCAAAGGTTCGTTCAAGTGTCTTCTGTACAGATCGTCAGGCTGATGGCTTTCTAAAAATATCTATTTTAGACTGAGGAGATATTGGCTGATTGTAGCGCAAGCATTCAAGTAATTTGTTGGCTTTCCAGCATGTCTGCAGTTGTTTGGTGTTAAGGACAGAAATGTGCTCTTCGAAGGGATGAAAATGCAGATGTGTTGCAAATGAAAGTGACCAAGTATGGTTACCCATACTAGGAATTAGTGCTCTGCATTTATCCCATCCTAAGTGCACACACACAGCAGTGAACACACACACACACCATTTTGGGCAGCCATTTATGCTGCGTTGCTCAAGGGCACCTCAGTCATGGTATTGAAGGTGGAAGAGAGCGCTGTACATTCACTCCCTCACCTACAATTCCTGAGACTCGAACTCGCAACCTTTGGGTTACGGGTCCGACTCACTAACCATTAGGCCACAACTTCCCATTGTACAAACTTGCATAACTGTGGTCGTGCTCAAGGGGGCATCTGTGCCATTAAACTGGTTAAACCAGTACAAGTGCTGTAAACATATTAACAGCTTAAATAACTTTCTAAGCAGATTTTGTTTGGGGTGCTATATATTAGTACTACATGTTTTATCAGCCATTTTAGAGTTTGTTGTTGTTTTATTTTATCAGCATTAGTTAATTTTAAATTGAATTTAATTAATTTGAAATGTAACTGTTCATGCTCCAGTTAAACCAGTTAAAGGTATTCGTTGAGAACATTAGTATATTATGTAATCTTAAAAATGGATACTCTCAAATTCTGTATATGATAAAGTTGTGATGACTAAATTCGCTTGCAGCATTCAAAATGATAGATTTTAGTTTTTAATGTTTTATTTTTCATTCATTTAGGCAAAATACAATAGAATGTTAATATGAAAATAATTATCTTCATTAACCAGAGAACCCCTAATTCTCAAAATATCACTCTCCCATTGAAGAGAAAACAGACCATAAAAGAAGATGTTTAGAAACACCTTATTTTACCCCTTGTAGAAATATGCAGTTTTTTCCTCCTTGAATTAAATTGGTGCCTTTCTTTCTCAGAACTGTCTGAATCAATGGGGAAATCAAAAACTGCAGCTGCTTGTGTGCAGTCATAAGTGAAGCTACTGATAGATGGCTAGACATCAGTCTGCTTTAAATGAGCATGGAAGCTCCATGCAATTAGATTTTAAATGAAGTTATGGTGTATTCATGCAACACAAAATCATTTTTTATTGCAAGCAGGTGTTTTTGTGCTACATAGGGTACTTACTTGGAACTGATTCAAATGATTTTCATGATGTTCTACTTCGACAGACCGGAAGTTATTAATTTTCATTTGTGAATTACCCTTCATATGCGTATGCTGAGATTTTTTGTATCTGGTTTGTGCCCTGGTTGCGTTGAAATATTTGAACTTTTACGGCTAGCACTTATGCAACGCCCCACCGGATATGATGTATTTTAATCAAAACTATGAGCATGAGGTGCTTATACATATATATATATATATATATATATATATATATATCTTAACTAAACACTACTTCTCTAAAACAAGCAATTTTGTTCTCAGAAATAATTATACTATATTTTTCTATAAAAAATATTAACGGTCATTTTTTTTGTGTTGATGTATTCACACATTCATTATTCAATCACTTAACCATGATGAATAAGTGGAGAATCCTATTTTCAGTAGACAAGGTCATAAGAACCAGCACATAAGAGTCTGTTTTTGATTCATAACCCCCCCCCCCCCCCCCCCCCCCCCA
>NW_015505705.1:269743-315466 GCF_001515645.1 Sinocyclocheilus grahami
AGAAAAAATGTTTTTTTTTTTTCTTACCCCCCCCCCCCCCCCCCCCCAAAAAAAAACACGAGTGTGTCAAGAATCAATGTGTGTACCAGTCCTGCGCTGTATGTTTCGTGCTAAAATGTAAAAAAACAAAAAAACAAACATAGTATTTATTATTTTAGTAAGGTGTTCCTATACCATTTCGGATATTCGCATAAGGCCCGATGAGACAGAATGCGTTTTTCAGGTTTGAAAACATGAGGCACACGGCACAGCCTTTTTTGGTTGACTTTTTTTCATTTTGAAATGAAAAAAAAATTCTAAATGAAATTGCGTTTTTAAAAAAAATGTTGCTAGGCAACCACAGAATCAGCTGTCCTGTCAGTCTAAACAAGGATTATAGAGCGAACGCTCTAAAATCTTTGGTTTGCTGTTAAACGGTCATATTAGCAGAAAAAAAAGAGAGCTCCGGGTAACCTGCAACAGCCACCACAAGATTCTCCTCCATCATTGCAGTCTCTGGACGTTCCAAGCAACTGTAAAATTCTGTCACCACAACAGAAGGCCCGCCTCTCCATTCATTCGATTGGGCAATGGAACAAAACTGGGAATGACGTTGGCCACTTTTCTGGAGTTGATTTTTTTTCTGAGTGCTCAGAGTGCTCCTACAAAAACGTGAGGCGCAGCAGGTGGCTAAAACGTGAGGCACCCGGGGCTCATAAACAGCACACAAAACGCACACTGCCAATAGAAAACCATTTTAAAAAGTTGTCTCTCACTGCAAAAAAAAAGTGTTCTGTCTGATCGGGGCATAAGTTTGTCGCATTTGCCCCCTAGTGCCAGTTGCCAGACTCTTTGGAGAAGTTATTCTTAGTGAATCACAGACAATTGTGAATAAGTTGGAGCAGTTTCTTTGTATATATATATATTTATACATTAAATATGTTCCTACCTTTATTAGAGTTTAAAGCAACTTTTGACATCAGAATGGCATTTCTGTTTTCCAAATATTTCATCCTCAGATTCAAAAGAATCAGTAATGGAACCCTCAAGGAATAAATTCCTTGTGATTCCCATGCCTATAGCGCTGTGTAGACACTAATAGAAGTTATTGATGTACTACTAAGGAGACAAGCTTGCTACAACCAGAACATGAGACCTGTTACTTGTGTCTCCCTCATGTAGTTGCCATGTACAGAGAGCCGTCGCTCCACGACCTGACTGAGTTCTCCCGCTCCGGAAGTGGCACTCCAACCAAGAGCCGCAGCGCCTCAGCCATGCTCAACGGTGGCAAGACTCTGAGCCAGAATGAGTCAACATAACCGCAGGGCACAACTGTGGTCTGCTGCTGTACAGTTGTTGGACTCTACCATCAACTAAACAGCACAAACGCGTTTACAAGAGTGCAGTGAAACCCTTAGCTGGTCCGCTAGCTAGTGTTTTCTGAAATCACTGTGATGAGAACACAAGTGCAAACCTACATTGTACAATCTTCTGCAGGACAACCTTGTGAGACAAACAAGCCAAGCCATCTTTCTGATTTAGGGGTCTGCGTCCATTTGCGGGCGATCCCCGTTTCCATGTGTAGCATACAGAGCTGTGGTTTTCTCCTGTGGCATTTTCACAGAGTCTTCTAGAACACCTACTTTTGTGTTTTGCTCCATTTCTTTCTAAGGGGTGCCAGCTCCATAGTGCTAAGTCACCTACAATATGACAATAGCAGCTTGTGCGACCCATTTATCGGTATATAGAGACAGAAATCCCAAAGGTTTTTGGACATATGATACAAGTATTTCAGCTCAGCTTATTTGAGGCAGCAGTTCATTGTTGTGTGCTTTTTAGACGAGGCGTTTTGCTCCTCGCTTCTCTTTTTCTGTCTTTTCAGCCCCCCCCCCCCCTACATTACGCAATATTGATGTGCGCATGTGCAGTAAGCCCTGGTAGGACAATCTGACGGGTAGGATAAAATGTACATCTATATTTAAATCAATTAAATATGTTCGTACCTTTATTAGCATTTAAAGCAACATTTGGCAACAGATTGGCATTTCTGTTTTCCAAATATTTCTTCCTTAGGTACAAGGAAATGCAACCCTTAAGGAACCGTAATCATTCAATTCCTTGTGATTCCCATCCCTAGCGCTGTGTAGACACTAATAGAAGTTATCAATGTACTAATAAGGAGACAAACTTGCTACGACCTGAACATGAGACTCATGAGACCTGTTACTTGTGTCTCCTTCATATAGTTGCCATGTACAGAGAGCCGTCGCTGCACGACCTGACCGAGTTCTCCCGCTCCGGAAGTGGCACTCCAACCAAGAGCCGCAGCGCCTCGGCCATGCTCAACGGTGGCAAGATTCTGAGCCAGAATGAGTCAACATAACCGCAGGGCACAACTGCAGTCTGCTGCTGTACAGCTGCTGGACTCTACCATCAACTAAACAGCACAAACGCGTTTACAAGAGTGCAGTGAAACCCTTAGCTGGTCGCTAGCTAGTGTTTCCTGAAATCACTGTGATGAGAACACAAGTGCAAACCTACATTGTACAATCTTCTGCAGGACAACCTTGTGAGACAAACAAGCCAAGCCATCTTTCTGATTTAGGGGTCTGCGTCCATTTGCGGGCGATCCCCGTTTCCATGTGTAGCATACAGAGCTGTGGTTTTCTCCTGTGGCATTTTCACAGAGTCTTCTAGAACACCTACTTTTGTGTTTTGCTCCATTTCTTTCTAAGGGGTGCCAGCTCCATAGTGCTAAGTCACCTACAATATGACAATAGCAGCTTGTGCGACCCATTTATCGGTATATAGAGACAGAAATCCCAACGGTTCTTGGACATATGATACAAGTATTTGAGCTCAGCTTTTTTGAGGCAGCGGTTCATTGTTGTGTGCTTTTTAGATGAGGCGTTTTGCTCCTCGCTTCTCTTTTTCTGTCTTTTCAGCTTCCCCCCACACATTGTTATTCTGCAAATTAAACAGAATTAGGGTTCGGTCTTTCTGCACACCAAAGATGTCATTAGTCTCTTTCTATTGAGGTAAGTCAATTTGTGTAATTTCAGCTCCCTCAGACAGATGGTTGAGAAAACCGCAAGAGTGAATGTCATTTAGTCAGAGGAAATGTATTCAGGATGGAAGGCTACTCGTTGTGTCCCTGCTTTTTTTTGTCTGTTTATGTCTTCCTTTACTTCCCCTCTAATTTGGGAACCCAGCATCTTGGAGAAGTGTCAAATCAAAAAATGTTTAAATTATTGATTAATGCCAACCCGCTAAGATTTCTGTAAAAACAGGGCAGGCTCCAGCCCCCCCCACCATCTTTTTCATAAACAAAAATATAATGAAAACCAAGCAAGAGAATGCTTCCATTGCTTTTACAGGGCTAAATCAGCATTAGTAAATAATTTGTGTGTGAAAATTTATTCTTATGGACCTTCTTTCTAGTCCTCAGTGCTCAGGCAGGAGCCCCTGTTTATAATGTTGATCAAAATTCCTCTTCTGTTGGATGTATCTATGTATGATGCATATTAAATGCATGGGGGACTATGGATGTGGCTATGTATATCAACTACAATATGGAACCATGTGCTCTAATGGATACTGCAGTAAAATACAAATGTATATAAATGCATTTTATCCTGCTACCCGACTGTTTATTATTTGTTGTACATTTAAGAAGCTGCACTGAATAAAATGTTTTGTATGTTCAGAGCAATTACAATGTTTGATTATGTGTTGTTAAGTGACTTTCGCTGTGAATGCACGTGATAACTCTTCTTCAAAATAGTTATTGTATGTTGTACGTGACAATGCTGCTTTAAAATTTTTACTAATACAAATTAAAAAACAAAAATCAAATATGTGAATTAAGCATATTCGTACTGTTATAAAATACAAATGTAAAAATATAAATTAGATATGTAATATTAAATACAGTGTTGGGTAAAGTTACTTTTAAAAGTAATGCATTACAATATTGCGTTACTCCCTAAAAAAGTAACTAATTACGTTACTTAGTTACTTTTTATGGAAAGTAATGTGTTACGATACTTTTGAGTAACTTTTTTAATCTGGGCAGGGCTTGCTTAATCTTTACAAAGGTAAAAGCCCTTTTCACAACAGAAGAGAAATGAATATGCCTCAGGCTGAATGAAATGCAAATTCACGTCTGTACAGTAGAGGGCGCAGCTCAAACAAATTGCATGAAGAATATAACGCAGGAGAAGAAAGTTCAACACTATTCAGCAATAACAAAAATGAAACAAATGTGTCATTTTTGCTTATTAGTATGGTTGAATTAGATCATCGAAGGTCAGTAGCAAAGACATTGGTTAATAAAATGGAGTAAAATACAAATGTGTATATATATATATATGCATTTTATCCTACTACCCGCCTGCTTATTATTTGTTGTAAATTTAAGAAGCTGCTGCACTGAATAAAATGTTTTGTATGTTCAGAGCACTCATGATATTTGACTATGCGGTGTTAAGCGACTTTTGCTTTCAATGCACTTGATAACTCTTCATCAAAACAGTCAATGTATATTGTATGTGACGGCGCTGCTTTAAAATAAAATTTTACAAATACAAATCTTAAAAAAAAAAACTCAAATATTTGAAAGAAGCATATTCTTACTGTTATAAAATACAAATGTAAAAACATGAATTAAATATGTAATATTAAATATAAAATACTATTTAATTAAACAATGTAATATATTCATTAAATTTTATGGAATTATGTAATGTTGTATAATTATGTACAATAAATATGTACAAATGATTTGGGCATATTTGTGTATTTGTGTGTAATATTTAAAGACAAAATAGGTCTCTCTTTTATGGCAGATAGAGAATAACTCGAAAACTCTTATATAAAATAAAATATCTAAAATAAAATGTATTTTATATCAAATAAATTGTGTATTTTTATATTATACTACATTTATATTTTTCCCCATATTTTACATATACCCAGATTTGACCAATGTTTTTCATTACAGACTTGAATAATGTTAAAATATTCAAAGGTGACCTTATATTTAAAGATATCTTACAATAAATGCAATTATTACATGCCTCTCTGAAAAACTGATTCTGACTGTCTGTCACCAAGGCTGGCTGACTGTATATTATTGCTTGCATTTTTAATAACCTAGTTAATTAACAGTAGTTTGACATACTGTCCTGAAGTTATCAGTAATATTGACTGACAGAAATAATGACAACAGTAGCAAATAATTTTACATAAAAAAGGTGTTTTTAATTATATGACGAATTTGTTGTTCTATACCAGTTTGTCAGTGAAACTCTTCACATCCTTTAAATATTGAATATGCCTCAGGCTGAATGAATTGCAAATTCACGTCTGTACAGTAGAGGGCGCAGCTCAAACAAATTGCATGAAGAATATAACGCAGGAGAAGAAAGTTCAACACTATTCAGCAATAACAAAAATGAAACAAATGTGTCATTTTTGCTTATTAGTATGGTTGAATTAGATCATCGAAGGTCAGTAGCAAAGACATTGGTTAATAAAATTGGATTAAATACATAAATTATATTTGTCTTATTTAACATATTTAATTATTGCAGGTTTATATAATATTCTGAGTTTGCATTTGACTGTTTTTATTCATTTTGAGGAATACTGAATCTGTTTTTGTGCAGTGAGAAGAGTAAATAATGTTCATATTTAGTCTAGAACTACAGTAACATCTCAGCGTACACAACGCCTCTGCACTTACTCCCCATTTTTTTCAACATGGCAACACAAGACATGGGAAACAAAGTAACTAACATCACTTATTTGAAAAAGTAACTCAGATATTTCCTTCTAAATTAAAAAGTAATGTGTTACTTTACTAGTTACTTGAAAAAAGTAATCTGATTACGCAACTTGCGTTACTTGTAATGCATTACTCCCAACACTGATTAAATATAAAATAATATTTCATTAAATGTATACATTTTATGGAATTATGTAATGTTGTATAATTATGTACAATAAATATGTACAAATGATTTGGGCATATTTGTGTTTACGTATGTAATATTTAAAGACAAAATAGGTCTCTCTTTTATGGCAGATAGAGAATAACTCGAAAACTCTTATATAAAATAAAATATCTAAAATAAAATGTATTTTATATCAAATAAATTGTGTATTTTTATATTATACTACATTTATATTTTTCCCCATATTTTACATATACCCAGATTTGACCAATGTTTTTCATTACAGACTTGAATAATGTTAAAATATTCAAAGGTGACCTTATATTTAAAGATATCTTACAATAAATGCAATTATTACATGCCTCTCTGAAAAACTGATTCTGACTGTCTGTCACCAAGGCTGGCTGACTGTATATTATTGCTTGCATTTTTAATAACCTAGTTAATTAACAGTAGTTTGACATACTGTCCTGAAGTTATCAGTAATATTGACTGACAGAAATAATGACAACAGTAGCAAATAATTTTACATAAAAAAGGTGTTTTTAATTATATGACGAATTTGTTGTTCTATACCAGTTTGTCAGTGAAACTCTTCACATCCTTTAAATATGCAGACTCTGTGACATTCAGAACCTCTAAGGAATGTACTGAGTGTTCATTTTGGCACCACAGTGCATAAACTGTGGTGAATTCATCTGAATTTAAGCCATAACTCGTGAATAAACATCAGGTCAGCGAGCACTGTTTGATTTTTAAGTAGATAGTTCTACCTGTTTTTATTCATGAATTCATATTTATGAAGACACCGTGAATTAATAAATTGATTTTGTTGTGCTTTGCTTCAGTGGTGTAATGAAATGTTGATCATGTCTAATGCATAACCTATGGGGAGGCTATTGGAAAACCATCTGCTGTTGTTTAATGTACTGTAAATGGGCATGATATAGGCCACATTTAAAGACCATCCAGTTCAACACTATTTAACTCAAATATGATCAAACCATTAAATAATGTATATAGGGACATTTTAATGAAAATGCACTAAAAATAAAGAAGGCCTTTCTTGGTTGTGTTTTCAGGACATTTAAAATGCAATCAAGCATTTAAGACAGACCAATATCATAAAGCAGCAGAAGAAAATGAAATAACAGAAAATAGCTTCAACTTTAATTATTTTTGGCTGACATATACCAAAGTGTTCTTAACCCTTGGTTATCTTCGCTCTAAAACCCACTTTTAACCCCGTATAAAGGTGTGTTTCACACTTGTAATTTGGTAGAGAGTTAGCGCTGTTTTTACCCCAGATTATGAAACCCTGTTTAGGAGCAGGATTAGAACCACTTTGGCGTTAAGTTTTTCTTCTTCAAACTTGTATAGCGTGAAACGATGTGGTGTTAGAATGTTATGACTAGATGCTTAGAGACAGACACACAATTACACGCTTATATTCACGTGCTTTGGACAGTTATGGAAACACAGCACGTTTCAGCGTTTGAGGGAAAAAAATCAAATGGTGATGAAAACATGTGAACTGGAGTGAAGAAGAGACTGGAGTAAGAGTTTTATTCTCACCCTTAGTGTCCAAAAAGCCCATTCAGAGAAAACGTCTCGGGTTATGCATGTAACCATGGTTCCCTGAGAGGGAACGAGACACTGCATCCCCATAGGGGACACTTTAGGGAATGCCATCAGCATGACCGGTGTCTGAAGCATGTGTGAAAACTCCGACCCATTGGACCGGGCAGCCCATGTCGTCATTAGTGGAGCTAATGTGAATTTTGTGAGTATAAGAAAATGCTTGTGATACACATCATCAACTTCTTTGAAGGAAATGTGACACAGGCAGGCCCTAGGCCTGGCAAGGGGATGCAGTGTCTTGTTCCCTCTCGGGGATCTATGGTTACATGTGTAACCCAAGACGTTCCCCTTCAAGAGAACTCGCACTGCATCCTCTAGTGGACACTATGGGGCACTAAATACCCACTATGCCATGCCCCCGTGAATTGCCTGTCCACCTGGTGAGAGAGCACCAAAAATATTGGCAAACACACTGATTTAAAGAGAGAGAGGGGGGGCACTCCAATGACGCTTCAGACAGCTAAAATAACTTGGGGAAAATGGGGAACCCAACCAACACTAGTATTTCAAGGAGGGACATTGTATTCGGCCAAGTTGGGAATACAACTGTCCTCAAACAGCTTTGTTCCTAAAGGCAAAGGGCCGTCTACTTGAAACCCTAATGTAGGGGAGACAGCCCAAAGCATGTGGACTGTCAGGGAAGGCAGCCTAACATATCAAAAGGGAACCTCAGGGGGACCACCTACTTAAAGCCCTAGAAGTGGGGAGGCAATCCAACCCTGCTACCAGAAATATTAGGTAGGGAAAGAGCTCATACTCAGGGGGAGATCTTATCAAAGGAAACCAGCCTCAACCAGTACATCTTTGACAAAAATACTTCCCGAATAGAGAGCCTAAAAAGAGACTCGACCTATAGTCATGGACTGTCTACTTAAAAAAACAGCTAGTCAAAGGGAAACTGTCCTCAGACAGCTACCAACCTTGATGTTTCAGGTGTGCCACCGTAAATAGACTGGAGCTAACCTGACCTGCAAAGCTGCTAAGTAGAGAGCAAGGAACCCTACTTAAAACCCAAAATCACTGGGGAGGGACATCTTGCTACAATTTATAGCCATCAAAGTAAACAGTTCTTAAACAAGTATATCTTTGATAAACTTCCATTTAAGAGCGGTAACAAGAGGAGCTCGAACGGAAACTTTCTACTTCTCCCGTGCTCCACCTACAACCCCTGTGCTTGATCCCGCCTAACCGCAATGGCGGCGGCTGAAACTAAACCACAGAGTGTAGGGGCTCAACTCTCATCCCTCGAGAGAGTCAGACCTAGGTGGAACTGATTATTACGACCGCATCACACAACACGCATTAAGCTTGCTAAGGTAGCAGGTAGTGCTCATGCAAATGCTGACTACTATTCCTCGGGAGAGAACAAAGAAAGAAAAGCTACTAATCTGGCACTTTTAGTCAGTCTTGCGGATGCATCACACCAGTCACATCCACTCTCTTATATTACATAGTTTCTATTTTGTATAAAGAATAGAAACAACATGGAATTATGTCAATTCCATGCTCCACCTACAAACCACGTGAACGGAATCCACAGTAACAAATACATCGCTATGAGTCTGTTCAACTGCCATGAAAGGCAAATGCGCTCATGCAAGCGCTGTCTAATCTCGGGTAAAAAGTGAAGCAAAGAAGAATCAGGCTTGCTACCTTCCCTCTCAGTAGTCCATCGAATGCATACGATGAGCGCATGCCGCCTCCTCATGAGTCGAACGCACTCCATCTACGCTAATTCACAAAGAAATAAGCGCAATGAGCTCCCTCGAGAGCTGAACGTGCATGCTTCTCACCCACACACAACATACGAGTCGCGTGAATCCACAGGTATCAAAGCAAGTCCTCTCAATAAGTGCATTGAGTTTCCTCATAAACTAAATGTGCATGCTCCTCACTCATGCACACACCGCATCAATCATGCATCATACGGAGGCACGCAATACATGGAACGATTTGCAAAGTGTTTCCTACACGTACACAAACAAACGGCTCCTGAAGACAAAGAAGTTGATGACATGCATTACTGGTGCCCTCTTATACGTCCGGGCATGCCGTTAATGTTGTCACGGGCTGTGCGGTCCAATGGATTGGAGTATTTTCACACATGCTTCAGACACTGGTCATGCTGATGGCATTCCCCATAGTGTCCACTAGAGAACGCAGTGCGAGTTCCCTCAAAGGGGAACTTGATGGCAGTTGACTGTTATATTGGTTTATAATGGTTTTCAAGGACTCCTAATTGGCTTTTCCTTGTGTTTTTTGTTCCTGTTTCCTTTGTTTATAACCAGGATTAATTGTTAACCCCAAGTAAATTATGAGCAGTGAGAATTGTGAAGTGAGATGACCCAGGATTCTGTTTCTGATTTGGTTTAGAATGACCCATTTTTAACTTGTTCAAGTGTGAAAGGACTTGGGTGATCACTGCCCAGGCTAAGGCCATCAAATCCTATGTTTATATTTCATAACCTGAAATTAATTTTGAATGAACTGGGCTTTTGTTCCCAATAAACCAAGATTATTTGCCCCTGGGAAAGGTGCTAAAGACTTTGCATTCATTAACATTCATATCATTAAAAGAGCACTACTTTCGGTGGTGAGGTGGTGACATCACCTGGCTGGTAGCACAAACCAACTGATATGGAAGAGTGATGTGGGACAGAAAGATGTGTAGATACTGAAGAAAGGAAATGAGATGGAGAAGTGAAGTTATGATGGACAGCTCAGTGCTGATCTGCCGTTTTAAAATCTGATTCCAAGAGCAGCACTCAGGAAATTGTGCTCTGTGCTGCAAATGAAAATAATGAATGGAAGGAGATCATACGAGGGTGAGTCTGGACTGAATCGCATGTACAGCCAGCTATACAACCCCAGCTTTGTGCAGTCATGCATGGCCACTCTAACTCTGCCACAGTCAACTTGGACTCTATAGAGGAAAGGCACGGCTCGGTGAGCACCAACTTCTTAAAATTATTTTATTGGCTGCTTTGCGAGATATCAAGTTCTAATATGACTTCTTGCATAACATTGGCAAACCCACAGATACAAAGTATAGTTGCAGGTCTGTTTTTGTGTTTACAGTACAGCAGTGTGCCAAAGCAGATTTGATTGTGAAGTTCCCATCTGTTTTGGTGTGAGTGTGCTGCGAGTACTGCCTCGCAGGCTCTGATGTGGATGATGGAGTGCAGAAGAAAGGCGGGGCTGACAGCCTGTACCATCACTGTTTGCCATGGAATCAGGGAGGATGTGATTTTTGTGGTATCGGGGACTATTTACAAAGCCCTTACATATATATATATATATATTTTTTTTTTGGATAATAAATATGTATCTACCCTTTAGATTCAGATGTTCGGTGTCTGGCCAGAGAAACTGAAATGCATATAGTCATATTTTATTCTATGTCATAAAAGCATTGAGTCAGGCCATCAGAAGATTCTGGAAGCGAGAGCAGGTTAAAAATGCATGTAAGCTCTGTGAGAATCAAACCTTGTGTTGTTTGTGAGTTTGTTTTATGCATATTTTAAAAGCTTGGCTTACTCTGTCTTCCTCTCTGAATTCATAGGGATTTATACATACGCACACATACAATCATGCACATATGCTGTTAGACGCCTCAATGTAGCTCTGCCCCCATCCCACCAAGGGGCATCGTCAGAGTCTTTTATTTTAATTAGGTTACAGCTCCTGGTAACCGAAAACTTGAAAAAATATAGTTACACATGGACTGTCAGGGCAAATCAGGGACATTTCTAGCCTTTCATAAGTAAGCTATGGGGCGCAGGCCTCAAAAAATGTCTCCATATTTTCATCGTCACATGATAATGTTTGAATATAAATGGTCACTGCAGTACAGAGTGTGTTGCTCATTCACAAGCCGGTCTCATTGCTGAGTTTGTTTCATACAATGGGCTGTAGGTAAAAATCACCTCATCCAGTCCTATTTTTGTTTTCTGTCTAAGTATCTCATTAAGGTGTGAGAAACCACTGTAAATGATTCAGTGTGTGAGTGAACTGTCCGAATGAATCAAACTGAATTGCAAAATATTTCAGACCTTTTTGCAAACCCATTAAACTGAATATATCAATAGTGATTCATCAGTGAATCACTAGCTCTGATTCTAAACAGCTAATAGAAACCAGACATGATATTATTGCTGAAATATTATCAGAGATAATGAGTATCCGGTTGGTATGCAGTATTCTCCAGCATCAGCCAAGGATTTATCAGTAATATTTTACTGGGTCTGCATTTCACTGGGGCTCATGCCCCTGTAAATATGGTCTAACAACACCCCTAGTGAAAATATTACAAATTTAAAATTTTTTGAAATTTAAAATTTGAACAGTCTGGAAAACTTTTAGACAGATTATCTCACACAGTGCACGTGGGTATTTACAGCACACCACAAAGAACAAAGCGTGAGCCATGATTCAGGGACAAATGAGTCTTATGAAATGGTTATGGTTCAAATGGTTCTTAATGAGTCAAATGAGTCAAAAGGATTCACAAACCAGTCTCAAACTCACTTGTAAATGTCGGTGAAAATATGACAAAAATATTTTGTAACAATAATTCAAAATATGACAGGGTTTAGTCATAGATAATCTCACAATGTCTAATTTGTGAACAAACAACACTTATGAACAGGTTCTTTCTAATGAGTCAGTCAAAATTATTCACAAAACTCTCAAACTAGCTCACAAGTTAAAATAGACTCACTCACTCAAAATCTATGGAGTTTTGCACTTGAATTACTAAAAGCCCCACAAGACTTTTGCACAGATTTTTGGCCAATTTATCTGGATGAATAAATGCCAGTTGCCTAAAGTCATAGCCAGTCGGTAGATTTGAGTTGACAGTTCTCATTGAAAATCCCAGATGGGCACAGACTCTAATTTTTTTGTTTTTTGATTGAATTTTTCCCTCTGGTTATATTCAATTCAAAACAAATGGTATTATCATATAATCATATATATATATAAACAAACCACATACACATGCATGCACTTTTTACTGCATAGGTTTTTGTAATATCACAGCATCTTCCACAAATAGAATCCCAGTCAAACTGGGTAACCAAGGACACATCCATAAAACTGTCAGTTCATAGATTTTTCAGACTCAATGCTCGGCTCATGGTTTGAGCGCTGATGTGCGTATGTGCTCGGCTTTGGCACTCATTTCACCTGATCGATCAGTAAACAGTCAGAGTTCAAGGATAAGACTGATCTCTAGAACAAAAATGACAGCTTAATGATGCCATTCTAACAGAATGGAAACAGAGTGAACATTAGATCAAAAGGAAAGCAGCTGAACTGAATACAAAGGAAGAATGCAACAGCCAATGTTTTTATTTTTAATAAAAAACAGGAACCACCTTTTCATTAAACCACAGGATTGTGGTTTGTAATTATAAGAGGTCCATTCATTACCTTTCTGCTGAAGCCATGTTTACCACTGTGCTGAGATTGAAATATACTGCCATGGATTATCTGACATGACAGGCCAAATTAATATCTATTGGTAATCATGCATGTGAACCTTTGCCGTGCCCTGTATAATTAATGACAATGAGGTTCATGCGATTTGTGATGGGATAATGAACTTTTTTGAGCGTAAACAAAACTGTTGCATACCAAACCTTGTCAACTCAGATGGGTTTTTCAGATCAACATGCCATTCTCAGAGCTGAAGCTCTTTTCTCATCGACTGGTTTGCTGACTCATTAGAGAGTGTGATATGCAGCTCTATCTCTGTCAGGTACAAGCCAATTTCAGAGCCAGTTATTCTGTGATGAGAACAAGGAGCACTATTAATGAAAGCCTTCCTCACATATTTCCTGTGAACTTAATCAGCCAAGGCTAATCATAGAACCTGCACCATCTATCCTGACGAACAGTTAAAAAAAAGTTTCAACCTTTTGAAATTATCTTGATTTTTGTCAGCAGGCTCTCAGCATGTGCTTTGATAGCTTCCATCTAAGTCAATAATAATTCTATTCTGTCATTTAAGAATATTTTATAGTGCCACAAATGTTTATGTGAATATTACTTATATTTAGTAACTTTTGGGACCCCAAGCACTGTCAAATACGTCCTCATCAGATCTGCACAGGAGATATTTTGGTCCATTCCTCTGCACAAGCTGTTTCATAAATATTTTGGGATATCTTGCATATTTTTGGGATTCCTCAAATGGCCTTGAATAGAAATCATGCCACAGCATTTCAATGAGATTGAGGTCAGGACTCGGACCTGACTTTTCTAATATATGAGATTTCCTCAGTTTAGATGCACTCTGATTGTGATTTATTCCTTTGTTTAGAAACAAACATGTTGCATGACCCACTTTTCTTTAAAGTCACAAACGTCCTGACAATGTGCTGTAAAATTGGAACAATTATATTTTAATAATAAGTATGCTTGCAGATCCATAGATTTCTCTCTAGGGTACTTTGCCATTTTGTGAAGGATCCTTTGACATGTCCTTACACTGACCTTTTGAAGGACAGCCAAGGTACTACTGGTGCTGAATTTCTTCTATTTGTAATCAATCTGCTTCAATGGGGACTAATGGAGCCCCAAGTCTTCAGACACCCTTGTGTAACCTTTTCCAGACTAATGAGCCTGTACAATTCCTCTTCTGTGGTTCTCTGAAATCTCTTAGGTCATGCCATATTGCACTTTAACAGGATTCAGAGGTAAAGAGCAGGTAACCAAATATTTCATTTTTCAAGAGGCCTAGAAAGTCACATTGTATATTAATTACTACTTTGATGGATTTAACCATTTGTTGATATGGATTTGCAAAATATTTTTGTCTTGTTTGGTATGCAAGACTATCTGTATTGACTACTATGATTTTAGGAAGTGTCATATAGAAATCCAAATAATTTCAAAGGTTTCATCAACATTTTCTCATAACTGTTATATAAAAAACAATTAGAAGTGGATGAAAAGGGATTGAACCACAACAACAACAAAAGAAAACAAATTAATAAATATAAAATGATTAACAGAAAATTAATTAATAGAAAACCTATTGCAGTACAAGCTGAACTTGTTTTTTTACTCGATTACTACTCTAAAATATTGCAGTAATTTAAAGTAATATATCACTTGACAAAATAGAACATAAAATGCAATATTCAGACTTTTAGATTTTTTAAACCCATTTGCCAGGCAAAAATGCTCTGTTGAAAAATGATCCCTGGTGAAATATTTCGGTTTATAGTAATGTGTGACTGTAATCACTGTATTGAACAGGTAAGAGGGTTCAGGTGACCAATATACTTGAAGAAGATTCTGATATAGTATGACCAAAACAAATCCTAATACTTCTATTTTTTTCACTTCTGCGCACACCATAGGCATGACCTTCGGATGCAGCCAAGCCCAAGTTTCATTGTTTCACGTTTGAACATATACTGACACCTGGTGGCAATAATTACATGCAACATTTGCAAAAAAAAATTAAATTAAACACATTAAATAATGATATCTACATTGCACTTATAAAACACAAAACTGTAAAGCAAAATACTAATATACTAGTATCTTTCTTAATAACACAAACATTGTGTTAAGTATATGGCAGTAAAAATGCACACAATGTAATTTCCTGTCCCTCTAAATATGGTTTTGCATGGATGTAACTTTCATATCCCAGGCTTTTATGAAGCACAATGCACCACAAGCACCAAAGTCTTATTACCTCTTTGTACTGAAGCCCTCTGGGTCCTAAACTTGTCTGGGCTGTCAGGTGGAGAAGTAGCAGCATATGACCCCATAGGGATGAAGTCCTGTTGAGCACCACCTTCTTCTGTGTGAAGGGTGAGATGTGCTGGAGGTTCTGGTCCACATCTTACTAAAGCTATAAAGCACCTGTAAAACTGGCAGTAAATACAGATTTGACAGTAACACTGGTCTATAAGTATAATTTGGATACAAATATGCTTACGAGAAGCACATACCTGATTATTGAACAGAACGTAAATGATGGGGTTCAGAACAGTGCTGCTCTTTGCTAGTATGGATGACACAACGCTGGCTGTGGGGCTGACAATACCGACGCTGAATGTGCCAAGCAATGCCATGACCCCGTACGGCATCCAACAGAGCAGGTAACAGGACACCATGGAAACCACCATCACCAGCATGTGTGTTTCCCACCTCTGTGCAGCTGTCTGATTGATCTTAGCAACCTGTGAGATGAGGAGACACGCTTTGAGGTTTGCTTTTCAAAGAATAACTGCAACAAGGCTGGACTGGAACACCATATTGTGTTTATGCATCAGAATGTTTAAACTGTATTTTCATTAATGGATTAGGAGAGAACCTACTTTACAATAGGTTTCCATTTGTTAATATTAGTTAACTACATTAGTTAACAAAGTAACAATGAACAGTATTTTTAATAAGTAACATTAACAAAGATTAGTAAATACTGTGACAAATGTATTGCTCATTGTTATTTAATGTTAATCAGAGCATTAATTAACATTAACTAATGGGACCTTATTACAAAATATTATCAGAGAATTGAAAGGAATAGTTTAAGCAAAAATTTAAATTTGCTGACAATTTACTCACTCTCAGGCTATCCAAGATGTAAATCAGTTTGTTTAATCATTGGAACAGATTTAGAGAAATTTAGCATTACATCACTTGCTCCTGTCAGAATGAGAGTTCAAACAGCTGATTAAAACGTCACAATAATTTACATGTAATCCACACAACTCCAGTCAATAAATTAACATGTTTTGAAGTGAAAAGATGCTTGTTTGTAAACAAATGTAATGCTAAATTTTTCCAAATCTGTTCCAATGAGGAAAAAACTACATCTATGTCCTGAGGGTGCATAAATATTCATATTTGTTTTTTTGGTTTTTTTGCATTTGTTGAGACAAGACCTACGAGAATTTGCACATTTACATACTACAATGCCCAAATCTGATCCGGCTGTGTAAATAATGTGTAAATAATTCACAGTAGCCATAAATAATGATGTCAATGAGTGTGCGAAGGACTTTGGTTCCAGACAGTGGCATGAAAAATGCTTAAGTTATGGCGAACAAACGTTTGGCTAGAAAGATCGATGAGCCATACTAAAAGAGAGCTTTTTATCAAAATAATTGCTTCCACTCCCTCTCTCTCTCACTTTCAACCTTTTCCTCTTTCACTCTTCCCTCACACCATGAATGGCAATGAGGATCTTCCCATAGCAGTAGACCATCAGAAGAAGAGGCAGCAGCAGACAAAAGACAAAGAGGCAGATGACGCAAGATCTTGTTTCCGGGGAGTGCTGGTTCCACTGGACTGAACAGGTGGTGCCGGGACCCTCAAGACCATAGCTGTTCCAGCCGAAGAGTGGTGGCACTGTCCACACGAGAGAGTACAGCCAGCAGCCTGTGATGAAGAGCAAGGCCTTCCTATAGATCTTTTGAGCAGCAGAGAATGGTGCTGTAACACTCGTATGAAAGTACAGCAAGGGATACCAGTGAAACAATGCCTGTTTATTATTGGATAAAAAGACAAATAAATTATGTTCATCAACTTTTTTTTTACATTGTTGTTTGTTTTATTGTGATAGCAAATTACTTTACTTAATGTAAAAAAACTTCAACTTCACATTAGACAAAATGGCTATTTGACAGTTTGGTGAATTTCACTAAGAAATCAGGAAGTATTTGTACACTAAACGCACACTTAACTACATCTAGAGAAACTTTCTGCATGTTTTCATGGAATTTCCCCCATGATTTAATTATGTTTTTGTGATTAAAGAGTTGTTTCTATGGATATATTAATCTCCCTGGAATGGAAATAATCAAACAAATACACGAATAAACCAAAAAATGTACCTTGGTAACCATAGTTTCTGCCAATTTTTTTTAAACAACCATTATTAAACGATGTACAAAATTATTACACATCTAGGGGCAATTGTAAATTTTTTTACATTTTCCTTCATAACTCACATATTACTTTAAATACACTAGTCATCTTTTTATACAAGAAACAAATATTGGTGCACTAATTAATAATACAATTGATATAATTTCACTAATAAGGACAAGACTATAATATTAAAGGGGTCATATGATGCGATTTCAAGTTTTCCTTTCTCTTTGGAGTGTTACAAGCTGATTGTGCATAGATAAGATCCCTGAAGTTGCAAAGACTAAAGTCTCAAAACCAAAGAGATATTCTTTATCAAAGTTAAGACTCTGCCACGCCCCCCTAAAACGGCTCGTTTTAACACGTCCCCACATATCTACCTCACTATGTGGAAATATTTGCATAATGCGGCCCAAATGTGCACGCAAAGAAAGAAGGCATGGTTTCAGTAACCGCAGTTAGTGTTGAAGCAGCACATAGCACACATGAATTGATCATCTCCTACACATTAATACCAGTTTCAGCACAAAATAAATATGACTAAACATCCGAAGGTAAGTTAAAAGAGAGTATAACTTTACAAGCAATATCCTGTCTCATGTAATCGCTCAATCTGTGTTTCAGCCAGGCAAAGACGTCAATATAACTGCTTGTAAACAAACAATAAGTCACATAACATCACATTTACCTCAGAAAAACATATTTGGTGAATATAAACTCATTAGTCAGATAGAAAAATAAACTGTAGAGGGGCATTTTGCTAAATATATGCACCATATAACATATTCATTATCATTTTTACTGTTCTTCAATGTCATCTCCTCCACATTAATACCAGTTTCAGCACAAAATAAATATGACTAAACATCCGAAGGTAAGTTAAAAGAGAGTATAACTTTACAAGCAATATCCTGTCTCATGTAATCGCTCAATCTGTGTTTCAGCCAGGCAAAGACGTCAATATAACTGCTTGTAAACAAACAATAAGTCACATAACATCACATTTACCTCAGAAAAACATATTTGGTGAATATAAACTCATTAGTCAGATAGAAAAATAAACTGTAGAGGGGCATTTTGCTAAATATGTGCACCATATAACATTCATTATACATTTTACTCTTCTTCAGTGTTTAATTTATGTTTGAATAAATCCAAGTTTTTATGACAGCCACCATTATGTTTATATTTCAAACAAATTAATTGAAGTAGAAATATTATTATGTAATTGTAACTTTATTATTTTAAAAACTTCATTAAGTGTAATTTAAACAAATCAGTCAATTTTAACCTTCACTATTATAGTCATGTAGTACCAACTGACTCCCATATATATTTTACAGCGTTAGTTGCATTTTTTTTCTTAAGGAAATTTGGCATGTACTGTACCTGATATATATCCAAAATAATCGACATCGGATCGAATCGAATCGAATCGAATCGCAAGCTTGTGAATGACAATCGAATCGAATCGTGAAATTTGTGTCAAAACCCAGCCCTCATTATATCATATTGTTTTAATTATTAGTAAAAATTCAGTAGTGACTAGGCTACTTGGTCTTTTATAGTTGAATTTAATTTTGAATATAAACTTTTTTTTGTAATTGAACATAATTAAAGTAGCCATTCTAATATTACATGCATATAATTTGCCTTTAAACTGTCGCTTCTGGCCAAAATACTGGCATAATAATAACTTACTCTACCTGTAATACTACATAGTTACTATCAGAATATTTCGTTTTAGTCAGTGAAAATAAAATAACTAGTCACTACTGTATTTAAATATTTAAATATACTTATTAAATATTTAAAAAATAAATATTAGTGATATAAAAGTAGTTATTAGTAAAAAGAATAACATGAAAATAGCTTGCCACAAAACCCATATACCCATATGCCATTTAATGAGGTGGAGGTTCTTTTGATTTCTGTCTAGAAAAGAACTATTAATAAAGACTGACATATGAGAATGTCTCACACATCTCCAGAGGTTTCAGACATGTCCGGTGATTGGAAATATGTGGCTCCAAAGTCCATTTATTAGTGAAGTGACGTGTGGCCGAGTATGGTGACCCATATTTGGAATTTGTGCTCTGCATTTAACCCATCCATGTGCACACACACCTGGAGCAGTGGGCAGCCGTGTGCTTTGACGCCCAGGGAGCAGTTGGGGGTTCGGTACCTTGCTGAAGGGTTTCATCTCCGTCGTGGTATTGAGGGTGGAAGAAAGCGCTGGTTATTAGAGGAAAATTATTTTAACTGCACTGGTTGTTTGCTGAATTAAACAGTTTGAAAATATATAACAGTAAAAGAAATGTAACATTTGGACACTCTTCCATTTGGTTCTTCCTTTTTTGTGTTAACGTTTTCGCATTCCACATTGACTGTTTCTTTAGTCTGTTCAGCAAGTAAATAACTGCAACAAAGTGGGTGTGCATATTGTTTCTCATGGTTGTTCCTCAAATGTGCTGAATATCACACATGCCAGATTTAGATTGAATGTGCCCCTGTTGTCCTCGTGTTTTGGCATCAACCTGATTTATTTACTTCACAAGAGAACAGGAAAATTAGGGCAGATGGGAGAGAACTTAAAATGTGCCAAGGCATCAATAATCGAATAGTGAGCTTGCTGAAATGACAAGTTCTACCATCTGGTCCATAATGTACTACTTTTTGCTGTGATCTACAGATGAGAAGTGCATTCCACATTATTCAGTCAACCATAAAACTGACCCTGTATTTACTTTCTTAATCCAAGTTCCTGTGTTCATAATTACACTGGCCTGTACACTGAATATCCCTTTTCACTCAGACTTCGAGTGGTCAAATTACGGAAGTAAAATGGGTTAAGAAAGTTGTTTAATGCTTATTTCAATCACTAAAAGAAATACAAACAGAAGCTTCCAGTATAGCATGCTTGAGATCACTGCTAACAGTTTAACCAAATTAAAACATCTTTTAATTTAGCTTTCATTTAAATCTTTATTGGACTAGGGTAAATGCTCTGAGAACATCTCAAATCTTATCTTCATTCACAAATACACTCTAGGGATGTGAGAGGAAGATTGGAAAGACAAAAGCACATGAAGAAATAACATGCAGCAATCAGGCAAACATATATTATAATTATTACATTTATATTCAATTATTATAATAAAAATAAAAATATTACATTTTTATTTCTTAAAAAATATAATGTATTTATTTTATATTTAAAACACAGGACAACTTACCTCTATCTAGTATGTTTCAGTATATTTAAAGCTATTAATATGCTGACCTAAGATAAATGATTTATCATTTTGCTCTAATTTTTTGGAAAATGAGCAGAAGTTGCATTTAGTGGCTCTCTGTGCATAGTCAGGCTATGCACAGGTTTGTGGGCAGCCAAAGGAAATGGGAGACGAATCCCCCTTTGGCACAGTTGCTCAGCAGACATTGTCTCTCACTTCTGAACTTTGAAACAGAGGAACGTGATGTTAGTTTGCAGAAATGTGGGCAGTCTTGATGTATAGTTGAGTCTTTATCCTCAAAGAAATTACTCCTTTAAATGCAAATCTATGCTTTGAACAGAAGATACAGAATGCAGACTTTTTTCTTTATATTTTTGTAATGGTCTTTTAAAAACAAGGTAAAAAGCTAAACCTAACATACCAATGAACAACAGACAGTCAAGGAAGTGAAATAAAAATTCAATTAATATGAGGTATCCACCTTATTTTTCAATGCGAAAGTAAGCCGTTTTCTGTGAATGTGCGAGACTTCCGGTTCATTAGCCGCTGTAGGGAAATAACGAGAAGAATAACAACATGCAGTAAACGGTAAAACTCTGCGCTACAAACCAGTGTGTTCATAATAAAGATAATACATAAAAATAATATGGTAAGACACACCAATTTGCAATATCAAGCAGCAAAACGAGCTGTTTTGTAGCTGGAAGCAAATTACACCAGAAGCCAGACCCATACAATTTACAAATGGCCGCGCCAGTTCTTACAGGAAAAATTATGTGGATAAATAAAAACACAAAAAATAAAAATTTTGTGAAAGAAAATCAAATGTCTAAATGTGTAAAGTATGAACAAAAGGTCAATTTTCTTATAGTATTTATTAAACAGGTCACCTGTCTGTTCATACTGAAACTAGACTTCTTTATACTATTCTTGAAAATAATTGAGGAAATTCATTAGGGACGCTGGTATCAGTATCGGGCCCGATACTGGTCTCCTGTAATCGTACTCGTTAAAATGCCCCGATACCACACAGCATGTGTTAAGCGCCATATTCAAACAAAGAAACACCAACAACAGACAGCAGAAAGGAGTTAAGGATGTCTACTACGAAGTGTATGTATGCATATGCAATTAATATAATGTTAAACATTCAGTATTAACGCCTGTATAGCTAATGTGCGCGAGCTGATAAACAAAGCACGCTGAGCGCGAGCTTGTCGAGTGAGTATATCTTTCTCACAGACATCACTGGAAAGTTTGTAGTTCGGTCGGATATGTCAAAAACAAGTAAAACAATGCACAAGTTACTTAACGGTAGGGAGAGAAAGAGAGCGCGCGCACTTCTGTTGTGTGATCTTAGATGTTCACTAGCACAAACATAATTTGGATTAAAACTAAATCGTAAAAATAAGACAATTTATTGGGGCATTCACTATAAACATAATTTATTTTCAACCTTAGGTACAGACGACTTTCAGGCGAAAGTGAAACTAGCATCCTGTGTGAAATGCACTAGGCTGTACTGTTTTGCATCAGTACAAATACCTGCACGCGTTGCGCGTGTTTTGCTTGCTTGAGTGTTTCTGCATTATATGAGTGGCTTTGGAATATAAATCGCAGCACGTTTCAGATGAAAAAACGCGACTTCTATTTCTGAAAATATCACAGTTAGGAGATTTATAACGAGTGGTTCCCTGCATTATTACAGCAAAGCGCGTGATTACAGTATACTACTAAGCCACTGCAGTGGAGCAGCTCTAATGCTATTAAATGAAAGATGATGTACCACAGAGCAAAACAATGAACAGTGAAAGTAACAAAAACTTGTAAAATACATTTAATGGGCATAATTAAGTGTGAAAATAACAGAAGGATATACAGTGAAACCAAACATGATTCAGAGACCAGATATAATTTTTTATATATTTTTTACTAGTGGGTGCAGGACACTATAGTTCATTTATGTAAGTGAGGATAGCAAAATAAAGTAAACTGTGACAAATCATACCCAAAAATTCTTCATACAGTGGACTACCAGTAAAATTGATACAAATTTGGGTCCAAAAATTATTCAGACCGAGTCTGGGAAAAAAAATGAAGTTCAGGTTTGCATGAAGCTGGATGACAGCATGCCCAGGAGACTATATGCTGTCATTAAGGCTAAGGGTTGCCCGACAAAGTATTCATAGTTGTGTAAATACTGTCATACTAAAAGCTGTCTGAATAATATTTGGTTGATTGTAATCTATTACATACCTTTCTATCATATTACATACCGATAAATTATCTAGCATTATCAAGCTGAATTTGTTCTGACACAGTTGAACTCTGAGTTCTTGTCATATTTTATTACCATTTTCTAAACTATAGCGAATAAACTGTGATAATGTGAGAAATGTTGAAGGTGTCTGAATCAATTTTAGTTTGACTGTATCTATTTGATAAATGAAGTTAACCAACTAACATTATACATACCCTTTTGGTTTGTGTACCCAATATTTAAAAATTAGACAAATGCAATAAAAATATCGGTATCGGTACCGAAAATAAAAGTATCGGTATCGGGCGAGTACTGGAAAAAGTGGTATCGGTGCATCCCTAAAATTCATCAAAGCCTTTAGCTGTTTTGTCATACTCATACATCAAAAGTGAGGGCTTGTGACAGGGAAATACATCACTGCTTGAGGGAAAAAGTGTAAAGCAGGTTTTTGCAAACAGGTTCGTAAAGATGAAGTCCAATAACATTTGTACAACTTCAAAGAAATTTATTTTTGGTTTGCTCATGTCAGTTCACTTTTGCCATTGCATCAGCTTTACTTGGCCTTCTGTGTAACCTGATCTAGAGAGTTGACACAACTTGTTGATGAGGTTTTGAAGTTGTTGTTGTTTTTCATCCTCCAATGTATGGGGAACTTTTCAGAGAGAAAGTTTAATTTAAAAGTAACTATATTGAATATATTTGCTGACAAATTACTATAGTTTTTGCATTACAAAAATTATGGTCTATAGTAATAATATTAACTTTCAAAACACAGAATACTATAAACAAAAAAAGTTTTGTAAAACTATAATTGTATTACAAATCATACAAATAGACTTTACTTCCTCATTCACCCATTAAATAGTTAAGAGAAGTGAATTATTTTCAATCAGGTATTCTCTTATGTCCTACTACAAGATTCTTCACATGCTCACGGCTAAAATAAGCAATTAACTGCCATTTATCTCTGAGGAATGTCTGATACCATGAATATAATGTTTTGAGTCACTATGCCAGATGTCCAAAAGCACAGAATTCCTAAGCTTACGTAATAATGTAAACACAGTCAGTCTTGTGCTGAAAATATATTTTTGATCATAGAGTCAGAAATCGCTTCTTCAATACCAGTACAAATCCTTAGGTATTTCTGAGGCAGGCACACCTGAAAAACACAAGATGATCACAAATAAATAATTTATCACCACATAAACAAACCCTTCCTTTATGTACTGCAATTAAGTCTACATTCCGAATATGCATACTTCCCTATTCTACATTAGATGAAATCAGTATGTGAAAAGAATAGAATGTACCAATTCACAGCATTCATAAAACAGTAGACGAAAAGTACCCAAATGCACTTAGCTTAAAGGGATACTACACCCAAAAAATGAAAATTCTGTAATTATTTACTCACCGTCAAGTTGTTCCAAACCTGTATGAATTAATTTCTTCTACTGAACACAAAAGAAGATATTTTGAAAAATGTGGGTAACTCATAGGCGGAGCTGTGTAAGGCTTAGCCTTCCCCTGGCCACGGGGACTTGGGGCAAAAATGCCACTAAATTGGACAAAAATGCCCCTGCACAAACAAATTAAAGATATTACGTCTGTTGCTAACAATGTGAATTTGAATAGACAGTGTCGATTGCGGCATTAAATTAAGATCTGCTCATGTTGCACGGCATTTTTTTTACAGCGTTGCGCATTTTAACCAATCACACACATATCTGTTGAGCTTAAGAATGCAATGGCCAATCAGAAGCGTTCAGATGAGTCATCGTTCAAACTTGCGCGCGCGTTCGCTGACTGAATTACGGACTCTTGCGAATTCTCTCATTATAAACAACAAAGTGCAAATGTAAGTAAGAGTTTCATTTAACAGTGTATACAGCTTCAGTGATTATAACAATGGTTTTGTTTTTTTGAGAGTGCTTAAACTCGCGATAGATCAATGTTAGTGATAATGACACTTTCTATATATAATTTATTCGGTTTTTGAATAACAGTGGAAAGGAAACGTTATATAATTATCAAGTTCTAACGTTTTTATTAAATTGTAATCACGTTAAATACAAATTCAGTCCCATTAAACATTTTTTTAGCCTACATGACACCCATGTCTGGTTCTTGACTAAAAAGACGGGTTTGATGTCGGTTTTTATGATGTTTAATACATTTGGCTGCTTTTAGCCTTACCCTGGAGTTGGTTCACCCTCCGCCTATGGGGTAACTAAACAGCTTTTGGTCCCCACTGACCATAGAATTTTTTTCTCCATACTATAGAAATCAATGGGGACCAGCCACCCTTTTGGTCACCCACATTCTTCAAAATATATTCTTTTATATTCAACTGAAGAAATAAACTCATACAGGTTTCGAATAACTTGAGTATGAGTAAATGGTAACAGAATGTTAATTTTTGGGTGAACTATGCCTTTAAATAGATGAATTCATACTATTATTACTACATACTACTATTTTTGAACAGTCACAAAGTAATAATTATTCAAAAGAAGCACCTAAGGTGCGTCCCAATTTGTGTAATTTGCACTATCTATGCCATTTTGTAGTATAGTGTGAGTATTTATTGCATTTATTTGAGCATAGCATTATAATTACAATACCATAGGCTATAGCAATAATTACTAGCTGACTGTTCATTATTCCTTACTTAAGAATTTATTTCCTGTGCTCTTGCAATATATTCTTTTGTGAGCAAACAGTTAGCAATGGCATAAGTACCTGAATCTAGGCCGATCCTGCTTCCATCCTTAAAGGCCGTCCCAGAATGCCACTCTGGTCTGGTATCTGATTTTGAGAAGGGTGAGATCATGATGCCCCCTGTTGGCCGATCCATTTGTAACAGGTTCAGGTAAGAGTTGGCACTGCTCTCAGCAGCCATGGGCTGTTGGTAGAGTATTTGAGGCAGTTCGAAGGCTGTGCCCTGTCTGGATGGACATGGCCAGAGGGATGACGATGATGATGATAGTACTGAGGGATTCACAATAACTCCCTGGGATGGAGGTGTAGGTTCCATGGATGTCAATTGGGTCAGCTTTGAGGAACCGGAAGGGTGTGTGGACTTAGTCCATGTTAGACCAGAAGAAGCCCATGATGATGATGATGATGGTACATCTGGGATAAGAAATGCATTAGACAGACAGACAGACCGATAGATAGATAGATAGATAGATAGATAGATAGATAGATAGATAGACGCACCAGATTTGGGAGTCCTACTGCTGTCCTTGGCTTTAGTACTGAGGTCTTTTGGTGTGGTTGCTTTATTCAGGGCACGGAAAAAGTGCTCATCCACTGCAGTGTTGATGTCGCCTTGATAGTATGTAAAGAGCTGGGGAGGATTTTTACAGTCCTCAGAGCGCTTTAACACTCTGTTCTCCATCATCCTGATTTAGGAATACAACATAGATGGATTATTTTACAAAACAGGTTCCATTTGGGTCCCCTATTTAAATGTGTAAACAAGATTTAACAATGAAATCTATCTAGCATTTTACATTGAAAAGCAATTAATCACCTTGGAATTATAAGGTTCTATCTGACATTTTTGTCAAAATTGAGTTATTCACATATTCTTATTCGGTGACAACTTATTTACATTATGTGATGTTTTTATTTTATTTTTTAAGTTGTGTACATTTTGGGACTGATGTATGAAAGAGACTTGTTCCACATATCACCATATGGAATGCAAAAACTTCGAAGCTCAATATCTCGAAACTGCTCAGAAAGCAGATAGAACCGTATAATTCCAAGGTGACAAATTTACTATCCTATATGTTAAAATAAATAAAATAGGAAACACTGTCATTACACCATTCTTTCAAGGAGTGAACTCTCTAAGGACGTTAAAGAGTTCTCATTAACACTTTATCTTATGTATTTTACAACATAACCCCTAATACAATTACAAACTAAACTTTTTCAAGCATTTTGTAATTTAATTACCTTGAGTACAAGGATTGTCATGTTAAACTGTAAAAATATTGGTTTCCACAAAAATATTAAGCAGCACAATTGTTTTCAATAACAGTAAGAAATCTTTCTTAAGCACCAAATCTGAGTATTAGAATGATTTCTGAAGGATCATGTGACACTGAAGATTCAAGAAAATAACTGCTGAAAATTCACAGGAATAATCGATATTTTGAAATTTATTACAATAGAAAACTCTTATTTTAAATTGTATATATATTTCAAAATAGTTGTAGCCTTGGTGAGCATAAGAGACTTCTTTCAACGATATTAAACAAATCTTACCAACCTCAAATGTTTAAAAAGTAGTGTATATTACGGTTTATGACTGTAGCTTGAGATGGTACAATGTCATTTATTAATATTTAAACATTATTTATTTGATAGAATATTTAAACCTCAGCCATCAAAAATGCTTAAAAGAAAATTATCCAACTGGTTAAAACTGGCTATACAAAATCCTTGAGGGGGAAAACGAAATATCATATAAATAAGCTCTTATTTAGAAATAAAGATACATTTAAAAAAACATTAGGTAAAAGCTATTAAAAAAAAAGACAAAATTAAATCCTCACTTCTAAATGGGAACAAGCTATACAGTTCCTGCTTACACTTTAAGCACTCCTTTCTCAAATTGAAACAGGACTTTAATTGCATTCACAAATAAATCAAAACACCAAACTGCTTACCGAACTGAATCCAGCCAACATTCAGCCACCGATCATACTAAAACAAAACGAATATGATACTAAGTGCAGGAGGTGCTCTTCTTTACATGTGCACTGAAAAATGCACCCGAGCGAGTTGAACAAGGTCTCTCAAACAGATAAAATCACAGCTGTCATTAGGCTTACATGTAACTACCCTTAAGGAAACTGCTTGTTTTTTTGTTCCCTTATAAACCAGAGATCTTGTTAGTGAGTGAAGCTAATAAACATCTTTTTCATGAAAGCAAGAAACAATGATGCAGTCACAAAAAGTTTTTTACTATAAAACTATTAACAGATGTTCAAATTGATTCAGACAAAGACACACATTAGCATAAAATCACACAAATTACTATTTTGTCAAATTTCCATTATTGTCCTTATTTTGATATGGTGAAACGCACAGACATGTCATGGGAATAAACAATTAAAAGGAAACATTGTATATTAGTATGAAGATGTTTTAGCAAGAGACATTAAACAAGTCCTACGCATCCTCATCACTTCCTGCTAAACTGCTATCGGTCGACGCTACTCCTCCTTCCTCTACCTCGTCGTGCTCCTTCTCATCTTTCCCCTCTTGCGGTTTTGCAGTGCTTTCGTTTGTATGTTCCTCCTGTCGAGTCTGTTCTGCTGTTTCTTGTGTGCTGGAATTTTGTTGTTCAACTGCTTTTGAGGAGTCTGCTATAGCTTTGGCAGATGCACTCTCATCACTCAGGAAAGAGGACCAGGTTTTCAGTCTCTCTTCTCGTTCTCGTGAGGTTTCCTCAACCTGGGTGACCAGAACCAAAATGTGAGACAAAGAAAAACAAGCAGAAGAGACAGAAATGATCAATGATTTTAGTTTCTTTTGTTGTGTTTGTCACTATATAGTGGGTATAGAAAATAATTACTCCCCTTTAAAATAATCACATTTTGTTGCTTTGCAGCCTGAAATGAAGATGGACACAGTTTTTGTTTTATCCAGCTGTATTTACGCAATATACAAGTGAAAGATATAACACCAACATGTCAGGAAAAAATAAAAAACCACAATCACTGAGTTGGAAAAATGATCACCCCCTTGTGCCAGTATTTTGTTGAACCACCTTTTGCTTTAATTACAGCCTTTAGTCTGTTGGGATACGTCTCTGTCTCTACTAACTTTGTCTAGACTTTGCAATATTTGCCCACTCTTCTTTGCAGAACTGCTCAAGTTCAGTTAAATTTGATGGTGAAATCTTTGTCTCATCTGCCTCAGAATCTTCAAGGTGTGTTTTGGCAAAGCTCAGTCGTGACTGCATGTGGCCTTTCTTGAGGAGTGGCTTTTTTCTTGCAACCCTCCCATACAAGCCACATTTGTGGAGTATTTTTAATAGCTGTCGTCACATGCACACAATGACCACTCTTTGTCATAAATTCCTGCAACTGCTTCAGAGTTGCTGTAGGCCTCTTGGTCGTATCTCTGACAAGTTTCCTCCTGGCTCATTCATCCAGTTTGGAGCGACGTCCTGAATTGAGTTTACAAGTCATTTCAACCCTCTACGCACACAGTGGCGATATAATTGCCATTTGCAAGTAAATGTTTTAGTTTACTCGCCAGACTACTATTTTACACACACACAACCAGCATATCTTCTGCTTGTTCTTAAAAGCTGAATAATTCTAAATGAACTTTTGACAGGAAAACACAACAAAGAATATCGTTTACATGTCGTCGATTCAGCGTGGTACGCAAGACTCTCGCTCTTCCTCTAGCGCTATCAGCAAAGTGGCGTCGAGTCGTGCGCCTTCACATTAGTTTACGTTGCGTCAAATACAGGTAAGCTGCGCATTCATTGAGCTGAATTGAAATAGTACAGATCGCTTGACAGAGAGTGACGCTCTCACTCAGTCAGATTGTTCTATGCTAAGCTTGTAATTAGCCTCTAACACACACACTGGCGAGTAAAATCTAAGAATTTATTAGCCAATGGCTAACGATAGACATTTATTCACCCAGAGTGAAGATTTACTCGCAATGCAGAGGGTTGCATTTTTAGAATGGGGGTGATCCTTTTTCCAGTGATTCGGTTTTTTTATTGATTTTTTTCTGACAGGTTGGTGTTATATCTTTCACTTGGAGTTATAAATTGCACTGAGTAAATACAGCTGGATAAAACAAAAACTGTCTTCATTTCAGGGTGCAAAGCCACAAAATGTGATTTTAAAGGGGAATTATTATTTTCTATACCTACTGTATGTCTCTATAGATTTACATTTATATTTCAGCTTTAGTTTTAGCAATTTTAGCAAAGTTAAACTAAATCAAAATGAGAAATGTTGCCTTGGCAACTGGCTGGCACTTTTTTCATTCAAAAATGCTTTTTCTTCAATGGTTTTAGTTTTTGTTAATGACCCTGAAATTGACCCTATTAACTTACGTAATATACATCTCTGGCCTAATTGTGCAGGTGATTCCAAAGGGAAAAATTTCTCTTTACACAATGTAATAACTTTCCTTTTCTGATGACATCATTAAGGTCATGCAAACGCGCATTCGGTTTTGTATGTATGTAACACGCATTACATGATTTAGCAAATTCCTGATGAATAAACTAAAGTCCCTCTCTACTTTTTTGATCTTCAAACATCCTGTTTCATTCAGAAAATATCAGATTGAGGAAGTAAAATGGGTTGCAAACAGCAATTCATGATGGCTTTAAATAGACCAAGTATTTTACCTGGTAGTCAGTTACACCATCCCACAGCTGTGCTGACAGTTTCCTCCCACCAAACCAGCGTCCATTCAGAGCTATCTGACACGTGTCCGCCTCTTCGGGTTCCTTAAAAGCCACAGATGCCACTCCATCAGGGTGCCTCTGATTTCCATGGAAAAAGCAAAGAGTATAGTGTTAGAAATGGCAGAAATAGAGACATTTGAATGGTTGCTGACTTTAAATGCAAATATGTTGTATTATAATAATTGTGGACAGGAGTAAAAGAGGACTTACATCAAAAATTACGACCTTCTTCACTTGCCCGAATTTCTCACATTCTGTGCGTAGATCATCTCTGTACTCATTCAGAACCAAAGGATCCTCCTGCATGAGACATAGGGCACAGCTCTTCAACAGATTATCAGTCAAAAGTTTGGACACATTTGACTTAAAGAGGTCATATGATGCGATTTAAATTTTTCCTTTCTCTTTGGAGTGTTACAAGCTCTTGGTGCATAAAGAAGATCTGTAAAGTTGCAAAGACTAAAGTCTCAAATCCAAAGAGATATTCTTTATAAAAGTTAAGAGTCAGCCATGCCTACCTAAAACAGCTCGTTCTAACACGTCCTCACATGTCTACGTCACGATGTGAGAAGATTTGCATAACGCCGCCCAAATGTTCATGCAAAGAACGAAGGCGTAACTTTTATTCTCGCTGTAGTATTGTTGCTGCCGCCGCCGCCATGTCGTGAAGGCACTGTGTGATTCGTTGTGAAAGCGAAACTACTTTGTTTGGCCTTCCAAAAGAGGACGGGGTCGTCACATGTGGTTGCCGCAAGCCCTCCGGACGCTGCTTCGTCGAATCCACCGCCTCTGCTCACTCTAGCCCGCCGGCCGTTCCTCACTTTATCCCCCGGCCTCTGCTCACTCTAGGCTGCCGCTCACTCAAGTGTGTGATGCTGTGTTTCGTTGTGAAAGCGAAACTACTTTGTTTGGCCTTCCAAAAATGGACACGACTACAAATCAGTGGTTAAGTTGTATTTACAACACTGTTCCAGAACACTTCAACCCAAATATTCAGATGTGTGCAGCACATTTTATGGAGGACTGTTTCCTGATCCTGGTAGATTACACTACAATGCCGGCTGTTCTGACTCACAGACTGCAAGTACGTTTTTTATATTTAAAGAGTTTTTATATTTTATATATTTAAGGCAATAAAAATAGTTTTTTAGGCAGTGTAGAGTAGGGCTTGTTGTTTGTAATTTCTCTGATCACAAATGCAGACATGGTTTTATGTTTACGCGGCGCGATGCAACGCAACGCATAAAAAGACAGTAAAAGTCATTATAATCCATAATTATGTCCCCACTGGATGCAACGAATGCCTCGTTTATAATGGGGTTTATTATTTCTGAATCATCGCTCCGGCCTGACAGGGTATCATCACAATATGGTAAGGGCCATAACATTTCCGTCACACGCTTGAGGTATTCGGCCAATCACAACGCACTAAATATCTGACCAATCACAGCACACCGCGCTTTTTTAGAACGTTGAGCTTTGTAAAAATCGACACGTTTCAGAAAGGCAGGGCATAGAGGAGAAACAATAATGAACAGTATGTGGAAAATAACGTGTTTTTTTAACCTTAAACCCATAAAAAGGTCATTACACCAAATACACAAAATAATGTTCTTTTTAGCAACATCATATGACCCCTTTAATTTATATTCCTCATTTAAAAAAACTTTGATCTAAAGGCTCAAGGTTAAACATTTAAATGAACTTTGTTGATAAATATAAATTGTGCCTAACAGGTACTAAAAATTTTTTTATATATATATAAAAAAAAAAATCTTAAAACGTATGAGGTTGGACATATTTTTGAATGTCCAGAATGTGCAGAGCTGAAATCTAGCAACTTTGAAGAAGCTGTAATATAATATGGAATTGGTTAGTTTAATATTGGTGGTTAATTTTGATACTTCCATTTGCTAATACTTTAACATCACAAATAATCAAAGGGTGAGTAAGTGTGTCCAAACATTTAATTGGCAGTGTACATTACTGTTTAAAATTTGGGGCTGGTAAGGCTTTTAAAAGTTATTAGTCTCTTATGCTCACCAAAGATACCGTAAATACAATAAAAACAGTAATATTGTGAAATATTATTATTATTACAATTTTAAGCATCATTACACAGGTCTTTAGTGCCACATTATCCTTTAGGAAATCATTCTAATATGCTGATTTGCTGCTCAAGAAACATTTCTTATTATTATCAATGTTGAAAACAGTTGTGCTGCTTAATATTTTTGTGGAAACCATAATACATTTTTTCATAAATTCTTTGATGAATAGAAACAACATTTAATTGCCGAATTGAGTTTAATTGAATTTAGTTGATAAGTTAAAATATTAATATTAATAGTAATCTTACTAAACTTTTGAACGATAGTGTGTATGTAGTTTCTCAGAATTAAATTATTATTTATAATTGAGAACTATATTACTTATAGTTGCGTCATATACATAGTTTTAGTTCAATTTAAGTATCAAGTCTCATTCATTAAACACAATTAATAGTCACAGAAATCATGACGTTGCTTGAATTGCAGATCCACGCCTGCATTCCTACAACCATCTGACCCTTTAGGTTGCACCTACTTCAGGAATGCAGACAGACCTGCTGTGAGATGTTCATCGCTGTCACAGAGAAACTAAACAATGCCGTAGCTCTAAACTGTTACTAATCAAGAGCATTACTGTAATAAACTTCATACATCTTGAATACCAGTTTAAGGCTGAAGTTATTCTGAGCTGTGAAAAGAAGTTCTGTAGGTCTGGTTTCAGCTGCAGCAAAAGATATTTGACAAAAGCCTTGTCAGGAGGTACTTTTTCATGCAGACGGCATTCAATGTAAAGTGTTGCCAACAAAAAGTTATTCTATTCTGTAGTATGTTCCAGTGCATTTGTGGGTGTGTCAGTGTGATTTGTGATTAATTCTTGCCTCAAAGTCACTGGGATGAAACATGTTTTGGATGATGATGACTTTTTCATGCCTTTTGCGAGTTTCCCCAGCCTTCTCCGGCCTCCAGTCCAGCTGCCTGTTAATCATAAATTACAAAAATGTCAGTCATATCTACAGCAACACAGAAAATATGGTGATTAGGCAAAGCATTATTGCACCATGCGCCGGAATCAACTATATAGAGCTGCAAGTCAGTTTGAACAGGTTCTTACTTTTGTTGCTGCTGAAGCTTTTTGCGGTATTCTTTGTTCTTTTTCTTCTTCTTGTTGGCGTCATATTGTCCTTTGAGTTCGAATCGCGCTCCCTCCACGTGTAGCCGGTAGCCCCGAATCTCTGACTCATCCAAAAGCCGCTCGGCAAGAGCTACAGACTCTTTCTGCAAGGAATTATAAAATAATGAAAACATTTGTCTACAAATGACATAAACAAGCATGTAAACAATGTTTAAGAGGTTAAAAATGTTCATTTAAAATACAGCTGAATATTTTTTTTTAAGTTGCAAATAGCTAAAATGGTTGTAATTTTAAGTACTAAATTACTATAACTAAAAATACAAAAAATAAAGCTAAATAGAATTATAAAAAAACAGATAAACAACAAAAGTACATAAAATTACTTAAAACTGAACTAAATTTAAAATGAAAATATAAAAATCTAATTCAAAAGAATTAATAAATAGTATAATAGTATATAAATAATAGTAAAATAACATTGAATGTAAACCATGTAAGTGTTTTTATTTTACATATTTAGAACATAACTTTCATGTTGTGTTTTGGTCATTTAGAGACCCAGCGAGGGTTATCTTTTTCCTGAAAATGCTAGTTAATGTTATCAAATTGGACTAAAACTAACTGACTTTGCTCACACGGGGTATAACAACTTCTCAAAAAAAAAAAATTCTGATAATTTTTGGGGCACTTTTTCACTGTGTTACATTGGTGTTCCCGGTCAAAAATAACCAGCCTTGTAAATTTCTTGTTATGCTGTCAACTTGTTTTCTTTCAGTTGTCATGGGTTTTACATTTCTTTTTGGAGCCGACCGATGGTAGACTTCTGAGCTTATGCACTTTAGTTTGAGTAAACCCTGGCAAAAATATCCACATATAATGCTCTTTTACTCAAGCTAAGTTGCATAAGTACAGATCAATGAAGCATACGATCTATCAATTTCATTCAAAATTTTCAGCACAGCACAAGAGATAAATATACCTGATCATAGCATTACAATGACCAACCTTTAGGTAGCAGCAAAGTCCATCTCCTTTTTGGTTCCCGTCCTTGTCCTTGTAAAGCTTAATTTTATACTCTTCTGTGATAGGGTCACGCATGATAATTCCACATTTGGACATGATCTCCACAAACTCATCAGGAGTAATATCTGGAGGAAGACCTAGCAGAAAGACACATTCACTAAAACACATTTCGTGAACTAAATTTTGGATTGACAGCCAATTGATTTAAAAAACAAACCTGGTCATATCATACCAGTATTTACAACATGAAATCAAATTCATATCAAAATTAAAAACAAATAGCACATAAATAAAAACAAATGGCAATCTAAAAATGTGGAAATTATTTACCCGTCACATAAACATTGGTGTTTTTGTCCTTTTCAACTTCAAACCATCCTGTAAAACACATCACATGTGTTTGTTAATATAATTAGAATACTTGGTAAAAAATAAATAAATACATAAAATAAAATTGGTAATGAATAACTTCTAACCTGGATCTGCTTTCCTTTTCTCTCCTTTCTGAGCTCCCTCCTTAGCTGTTCCCTGGTTTGAGCTCTCCTCCTGCTTCTTGGGTTCTTCAGGTTTCTTGGGCTCCTCCGGTTTGGCAGGGAGGGATTCGGAGAAAGGGACCGCAGCAGTTGGATCAGGGGCCCCATCCTCATTGAATCCATAGTTTGCTTGATATGCTGCGATGAAATCATCATTTACCTATAAAGAAACAAATAAGTGAACTTTAATACAGAACTTACTGCGAATGAGCTCTTACTGGGTTATGAAAACAGACTAATTGAGTAAAAGTAGTATTCTCTTTGGTAACCGGAGACCTTTGGAAACCATGCTCTCTTTTCATGGTCCCAGTCGTACACAGTGCCGTCTTCTGGGTCGACGTATGTGTTTGGATCCTCTCCACCCTCTCGCCTCTGTTCATACAGCTGCTGCAAACGGAGCTGCTCATGGAACACTTTATTACTATCTGAATCACCGCTCATCTACAGAAACCAAGATAAGACAGAGATATTTGTGAATCATGAGCTCTGCAGACACGAAAGAAACTATATATATAAAAACATACATACATATGTGTGTGTGTATATATATATATATATATGGGAGGGAATCACAGGGCACCTCAAAATACGATACAATACATGGCTCACGATACCAACAATATCATGATACAGCAATTCTGCTATAACATATATATTGCTAGACAATCCTACAATATAATGCAAATAATGTAGTTCTTGTACATCGCATACTCTTTGTCAATTTTGTTTGTCCCATCAATGGTGTAAAAGTCGAGGTGGGTTCAGACTTTGGACTTAAACGTGGCTGGGGCATCTATTATTTTACTCACACTGCTGTCCGCCATCCCGTTAAAAACCTCTTTTTCTTAGGCTAGTTAACTTATGTTCACGTTTCCCTCATTCATGTGTTGAGCGTCACCTCGAGGAGCCATTAAGTAGCGAGATGGGAGCAGGGAAGTCTATTTAGAGCGCCTCGTTTTATTAATTTAAATGTCGAAGGACAACGATATATTGCACGATCGATATTGTGTATATATGGCCCATCTACATTCGTTGCCATTACATTTTAGTGAAAATTTAGTTACAAGGTGATTATAATGGCAACCAATGTAACGTTAGATAGGCTAAGTGTGATAGCCAGGCTAAAAACAATAAGAAACCGATAGACCACACTGGAAAGAAATGAATTTTGGGCGTGCAGTAAGAATTGCCGCTTCATTTGGGTCCTGTTATGAGTTCTCAAAGTTTTCAGCCAAAACATGTCTTGATAGTTTTGACAATGAGACAGACTGATGTGAACTGAGCCACATCAATCCGCTTATGATGATGGGACGGGTAAACACACAGCTGCTTATCCGCTTTTTTTAGAGCCACTGCATCTAGATTTAATATATGAGGTGAACAATAAGGATCTGCTTATAATACAATGCTTTAACATTTTTAAATAAAGAATATAGGAAAAAAACATCCCACCTTTCCAGTGCTGAGCCTCCAAAACGTACAAGTCTTGCACTTCCGAAGAACGTGCAAGTCCGCAGCTATGCGTCTTCCGGGATGCAACTGTCGGCCGCACATGTGTAGTTCCTCTTGCAGTACTAACAAGTCCCAAATCGCACTTATGCACTATTCTAGGACGTTTTTAGTATATAATAGTGCGAGTAGTGCGTTCACACTGAAAATTAATTACGTAGCGAAGTGACTCCGTTTATGAATGACAAAATAACTTTATATCAGGGCTGTCCAAACTCAGTCCTGGAGGGCCGGTGTCCTGCAGAGTTTAGCTCCAACTTGCCTCAGCACACCTGACTGGAAGTTCCTATGCCTAGTAAGAGCTTGATTAGCTGGTTCAGGTGTGTTTAATGAGGGTTGGAGCTAAACTCTGCAGGACACCGGCCCTCCAGGACCGAGTTTGGACAGCCCTGCCTTATATAATTCATACACTACATGGTTGAGTACATAGTGCATAGGTACATAGTGTATGAGTGCATAGTGTATAGTGCGTCATTTGGGACGCAGCTTATGTTTTTCACTCAAATTCACTCTTTAGGTTTATTTAGACCTTAAAAGATTTATTAAGGAAATGTGTTGATTATTTCACAAAAATGGCACATCTCCTCAAACAAATAATACATTACATCATTTAAATATTTGATGTACATGTTGACACAGGAATAGGTGCATTAGTACAGTGACTCCTAATCAAGCCAGATTTACATCATTTTTGTTTAAGCCTCAACATAATTTTTCTTGATTGTTTCATGAAACAATGTTAGGATATAATATAATCTGAGGATTCGGTTTTCTACATGTTTATTCACTAATTTTTTAAGAGCCAAATGTCATTTTAAAATGGAAAGTTACCAGAAAAACATGCACTTCAGTACAGAGCAACAAACAAAAACAGTCACATTTATGTGGGATAGATATCTATGTCAAATCCATTCTTCCATGGCCTTGAAGGAAACTCGAGCCCACTTGCTGTGGCAGGAGATGTATGGTAGGGAAGAACCGTCAATCCTGCTCTGGCTCTTGGTATTACCAAACTGTTTTCATATACAAATCCTATCACAGGAAAAGTTAAGACAAGAAAACGTAAAATATTTGAACACTATAGTATTAACAATATATTATATTGGTAATGTCTTACCCAGGTCGGGTCTTGTGATAGTCATTTGACGTTGGCTGGACTCTGAGGAAACCGTTGAGCTCTGAGTTGAATTAGACTTGATGGATCTCACAGATGCCATGAAAGGAAACGTATTTGGTGGCTTGGGTTTGTGTTTGGGAACCACAGTTGCAGTTTGGCTCCATTCTGAAAACAATCAGGAAGTTAGTGTTTGTGTTTTCCAAGATTGTTACAGTTACAAGAAAGGAATTTGTGCTTTACCAGAGTATTCCTGCAGCTTGAAAGCACCGCAACATAAATGTATTCTCCATTGCTTGCATACATTTTCCTTCATGAGACAATGGAACACAAAAATAAAGAATCCTGGAACAAATCACAACATATTAATGGACTAGATCCTAAAACTGAATCTAAATGAATTGTATGTGCTCTTTCTCACCTTGAAGGCTATTCAGTATGGAGAACAGGTAGAGGAGGGACACTTTGACAGGACCCCAGGCGAGAAAAGCCACAGACCAGGTGAGACCCAATAAAAAGGTAAGGCTCACCACAGCACGCAGATCTTTCAAGATCCCACTTCGGGTGCCTGCCGGTTGATTGACTTGCATGTTTCGGATCTGGATCAGAACCACTAAGAAGATGGAGCCATTGCACAGTAGTATGAAGGCTATGTAGCTCACTACTGACATGTAGAAAACCACATCATTTTGCACCCAGCAGCTGAAAAAGATATGAAATAATTTACTTTCATTCGACATGATGATAATGTAAAGTTATTTCTTATTTGTAATGTTGTTCTGTCACGATTTTCATGAAAAATCAATCATCCAACTTCACTAACAACATTTCCGAATCATCCAGTGTCATTTGAGAATCACTCATGGTGTTCATGCCATATGCATCTCTCTTTATAGCCACCACCAAGCCACATATAATAAGAGGAATCCCTGTACAAAGACATAATGGATGTTAAGCAGAGATAAATGAACGAATTGAAAACATAAATCTGTCTCTAAATGTTTAAATGAGCTTAAATGTCTCACCCCAGCCAAGCAGGCAGAATTTCAAGATGTATGAGGGCACATACACATTGAAAACTTTAACCAAAGCAAAGTACATATTCACAGCCCCCAAGCCCATCCAGGTGAAGGAAGTCAATAAGAAATAGTGTAAAGTCACTGCTACAGCAATGCACAGGCCATGGATGCCCAAAGAAGAAATCCAGGAGTTCAGCAGGAACACCAGGTTCAGTCCCAGTAATGCAAGAGACAGATTCAACAGAATTTTGGATGGGTAGTCTCTTCTTAACTTCCTGTATTAAGATGCAATGCATCCAAAGTTGATAGCAAAGCAATGTAACATGAGAAATGACATATAAAATGTAAATTTTCTTGTAAAACATTTAGAATAGATATGAAAATGATGGCATTGGGGAGAGCGAGGTGATTTGAGCCTGTGGGGAAGTTGAGCCACCCCTTTTTTCTAGGCAACTTTAAAACAAAATTGGTGATGTGACAACAAGTTATCCATTTTACTCGCCCTGTGATGGAATGTCCATGGAATAATTGGTAACTACATTTAAGTAAAAAACAACAACAGTTTTTTGCTGTTCAAAGTGATTTTTGTATGAAGGACTCATGCTTCTGTGTCTGAACAATTACATTGAAAAAATATCACACGAGTTTGTGCTTTAGGAGGTTAATATTTGAGGCTATACTGTTAGCATGATGTTAGCTCTAAACCTATGGATGATACAAGTTTGTTAAAATGGTAGTAGTGGGGTAATTTGAGCCAAAAGTCCTGGGGTAAGTTGAGCCAGTGGCTCACCCCTTCTTATGATTATAAAGTATTATTTTACTGTAATTCTACATTATACTTCATTAATTTTAAACATTTTTGTTTTTGTTATGAACTTGATTTTGTTCTGAAAATGTTAAATAGGCCTTGTTTATGAAAATTGGCCATTGAAGTTTTTTATGGAATTGTATTTCCCTGCAACATCTATAAGTGGGATGTTAAGTTCTATTAAGCCCAGTTCTGTAAGGTCAATTGCAGTCAGTTTTTATTTTTTGAATTTTATTTTGTGCTGAAATTTTTAAATAATTTAAAAAATGCCTTCAGAGTTGTGAACTGTATCTTTAAATAAAAGTTTTAGAAGTATAATTCCATTATCCAAACCTCTTTGTCCTTATTAGGGTTGTGGGGAGCTGGAGCATAACCCAGCGTTTTGAGCCACAGGTAAAGAAAAACCCTTGATGGATGGTCAGTCCACCACTAGGCTCACATATAGATTTGAAGAAGTCATTTTTATTGAATTTATCTTCCTTTGATATAGCATGAGGTGAAAATGTTCAGTTTTACTTCAGCATAATCAATGGCACAGCTTAACTTTTTGTGGCTCAACTTGCCCTCTGCCTATTCTCAATTTACACTGCACTGGGGGCAAGTTGAGCCAAGAGACCACTTTTTTTTTTTCAAAGCCATATTTTATAACAAGTATTTAGATTAAAATGATTATTCCCAAGGATGCACCACATCCTGAAATTTAAATACAAATTTAAGTTGGACGCATTACTGTCGTGTGCTCACTTTAAACACACCATAAGTAAAAACTGGCTCAACTCACCCCGTTCTACCCTATATGGGGGTAATGCGAGAATGCTGCATTGCCATATATAAACAAATTATAAATTACATCTTACTCTAAAAGGGTGTATGTTAGCACTGTGATCCCAAGAAAGCATGAAGACACACCACAACCCATGTATGTAATAAGAGTGAGGATTCGCTCATTCTTCTCATCAATGGGTGTTCTGGACACATCCTTAAAAAAACAAAAAAAACAACAACTTGGCTTAATAGACATTATTGAGACTAAAATATTCAATGCACATATAAGTAATTGTAACTGAGTATCAAACACAGAATCATGTTGTACCAGCAGCACTCCAAAGTGGGTCATGTGGTCACACAGACAGGTTGTGTAATCATTGCTGCTATTATATGTCCAGCACCCCTTTTGATTCCATCCGCCATATCCATCTAAAATAGAACATGCACAAACCCACCCACTCATGAAATATAGCACCTAATGTGAGAATAATAATAATAATAATGAATAATATTATAATATTAGATAATAATAATATTAGAATAATAACTTGCCATTCTTATTGAAATCCCAGTAGACACACTGGACATTCTGGTCTTTCTGTCAAAGGTAAAGACAAATTTAGAAATAATTTCTGCCAGTGTTTTTTTTTTATTCCTGGACATTCCTAAGTACTACTTACTTACTTTCTTAGTTGTTAGATGGTGCAGAGTGACTGCAACGTATTCTTTTAGGTTTTCAATGCGTCCTGTGGCATTGGTCACACTTGCAGACACCACGTAAGTGTTCAGTCTTTTCCCATCTGGGTCATTCTGAGACAAATTCACAAATGTAGTTTGTCAAAATAATCTAACAGTGAGACCCTGTTAAAATGAACATCTGCCACTGACGAAGTAAGATGAAGTCACCTTTGTTTGAAAGAGAGTCGGAACTCCGTAAAACTGAAACTGAACACGGGGGCTGGTGTTGTTTATGATGGGGAATCTCTCTTGTATTTCAGAGGGCAGAGAAATGAAGGCCACTGTACCATCAAAAGGCTCTCGGTTGATATAAATCTATAGAAGAAAAGCATAACGTTTGATCATTGTGTGATGATTTATATGCTTCATTACATTATATTACAATGTAAAACAGAAATTCAAACTTATTGGCCAAATAAGCTCAGTTTCTCTGAAACATTCAATGGTCAATTCTTGATTATGCTTAATTTATAATTATTACATAAATAATAAATTGTATATTATATTACATTACATAATATTATTATAACACATGCAGAATGTTTAAAAAGTTCGGGGTTGTCACCGAGGCTGCATTTATTGGATCAAAAATACAGTAAAATACTATAAAAATGATTTTATATTATAAATATTTTAATTCATATTTGAATGTAATTTATATTTAAATGAATTTTCAGCATCGTTACTCCAGTCTTCAGTGTCACATGATCCTTCAGAAATCATTTTAATTCACTGATTTGCTGCTCAAGACACAATTCTAACCATTATAAATGCTGAAAACAGCTGTGCTGCTCAATATTTTCTTTGGAAACCGTGATACATTTTTTCAGGATTCTTTGAATAGAAAGTTCAAAAGAACAGCATTTTTTTGGAATATAATTTTTTGTAACAATTTAAAGGTCTTCACTTTTCGATTCAATTGAATACATCCTTGCCTAATAAGTATCATTTATTTAAATTTAAAAAAAAAAAATTGTACTATCCCCAAACCTTATATAAAAATTAAGTTCCACAAGTTTCATGAAGGTGCTGTGCATGTGTGCTCACCTCAGGGTTTAAACCTTTGTTAGTGGATGAGACTCCAAAGGTGAGGTTGTGAAAATTTCCTTGGTCAATATTGACCACTGATATTGCTAAGGCAGAAGCTGTTAAACTGACCGACTCTCCAGTGAACCATAACATCTGGTCTCCAACAGACTCTGTGATGTTCAGAATACTACACAAATACAGTGAAGGGTTTTTTGTTTACACGGAAGGTATAAAAATCCACCTGTAAAACCCTCTCACCCAACACCAGACATAATTTAATGTATATTTACGCACAATATATTTCATTGTTAACCACAAACTAAATCATTTTCCATATTTGTTTGATTTTTATTACTATTGTTTAATAAAAATCAAGCAACTATATTAAATGAACACTCAGAGTCTTACATACACACACCTGTTGGTGAAAGGCAGCAGGTTGCTGTCAGACTCCAAGATGTCAGAGGTGATGTTGATAATGACCTCTCCCAGCGGAGGTGTGACCACGCTAACGTTAATCACATCGGCCAGTTTATCCAGTACCATTGAGAGCTCGTACTCATCCAGATCTTTGTTCTCATGTATTAAATCCTCAATCATGATCAGAATATCTTCTGCATTGTCTAATAGGGAAATGCACAGAGAGTGTTTTTAAGATGTGCCCATATATTATCATACGTTTGGATCATATAGATGCTAATGTGTTAAAACAGATTACTAACATACTTTTGTCTTTGCTGTGAATGAAATTATGCTTTTATGTTTAATTCAGTTCACTTCTGTTTATTTTAAAAGAATAGTTCACCCAAAATTAAAATTTGCTGAATTTTCTCACCCTCAGGACATCCCAGATGTAGCTGAGATTTGCAGAAATGTAGCATTACATCACTTGTTCACCGGTGAATGGGTGCTGTCAGAATGAGAATTGTGATGTTTTTATCAGCTGTTTGGACTCTCACTCTGACGGCACCCATTAACTGCAGAGGATCCATTGGTGAGCAAGTGATGTAATGCTAAATTTCTCCAAATCTGTTCTGATGAAGAAACACACTCATCTACATCTTGGATGACCTGAGGTTGAGAATTTTTTTTAGCAAATGTTCATTTTTGACTAAACAATTCCTTTAACAGAAAGCTTGTGTATCTAATTTAAATTATGTGAAGGGATTACCATTAGTGACTGTAATGTCCTCCAGGTCTGACACACTGTTGACCACAACCTGGCATTGCCCCAGGTCTGGAGATTTCCAAAGAGCATTGTTAGAATTTGCACCTAGAAAACTGTTGGGAGAGAAGGGTGAGACTGTCACAGTCAATAAACCTATCAAACCATGAATTATTATTACTATACTATTGCAAATTGTTCAGAGCTGCTTGACTCCAAGATACACAACATTATATAATGCTGTTCAGGTTCGGGTTTAAAACCTGCTCATCCATTTTATGGCTGTAAATAAACCTTGAACGACTGAAACATCATGGAAACACAAGAGATTGCTTTCCCTCTGCAATGAAATCGATCATACAAACAGTTCTGACATTAATGATACTACTATATGGAACATACATGTGATTAATTGGTTTACAGCAGCCCCTTCAAATATTAAACCTGACGCTTCCTCTTTTTAGAGTTAGTGATTAGGAACAATAACCTAGTGGAGTGTCAAAAAATGTACAGGCTGTCCATCAATGTCTCATTAAGTAGAACAGACAGGCAACTATGAACTGGAATTGTTAAATGATTTAATGCAATTATTATCATTTGATTAAAGATGAAGTGTGTAATTTCCGTGCCACACCAAATGTACTTGTAATTGGCTGTTTGAGACATTGGCTGAACTGTTCCGGGAAGAACGCTTTCCAGAATTTTTGCAAATTGAGAAAATTGAATGTTCCCTTTAAAGTTTTCCATAATCAATGTTTGTGTAAGTAAGGGAAAGAATTCTTAAAACTTTTGAAAATAATGTTTCATGACTTAATAGTAGCATAGGAGAACGTTCTTAGAATATTAATTAGTTAGATGGGAATGCTGGGAATTATTTTTGCATTTATGTCTGGTGCTGCTAGTAGTACAGAAATTACATTCTTTATCGTTAAGCGTCATATTTTGGTTTGGTTTGTATCACGCAGTATATTTAAAAATATTTTCAAAGTATATTTATTTTTAAAAAGTATGAAGGAATTTCGAACATCAATTCTATTTAGGTAAAAGTGAACATTTTCAAGAGGCTCTTACCATTGCCTATATGCTGTCTTTTCAGGGTTTCCCACACAGGAAAGTGAAACGATGAGCTGAACCCCAAACTGGGGCCATTTGAAAAGCCCATGCCTGGTGTGATGGTTGTGCTCAGGGCATGGCTCTGTTTTCAGAGAAGAAGAAAGATACATTCAGACAACTCTGTGTGTGGTTACAGAATTCAATTTATTTAATAATGTAATTAAATTCCTCAGTCCATATTACAATGAAAGAGAGGTATGAAGTACTGAGAATGAATCATGATCTGATCCTCCCATCGTCTGGTCAGATGCAGCACATACCAATATAAGAAATGAAAATGTCCTCGGGTTGGGCATATAAGAATACTGCTCCACTGGTGTATGGTTTCTCCAGAAGTCTGTCAATCAGGTTTATTGTCTCTGTGATGTTTGAGGAAGTTTTTACCTGGGCATGAAAGACACAGCTATGGCTGGGAACAAGCCATATCAGATAACCCCATTAAAACACATTGTATGTTCACGACAATTATTGTTCACTTTTCTTCAACTGCTGTCTTGTAATGAACCTCTTACCTTGTTACCAAAAGCAGGGATTGCTGCCAGACAAATGAGCAAGATAACAGGATATATATTATACAAGATAACACACACATATATATATATATAACGTATATACACTTTTTTTTATTTTAATGTTCATTTTAGTAGAAAAAATTAAAATTGCTGTTAATATCTGGAAGCATGTACCTTTCTATCCAGTTTAAATGACTTTGTTTCCACACTGCAAACACAAATCAGACATGCATGTTAAACAAATTCTACAGTGTTTTCTTGTGGTTTGGTCTGTTCTCTGCAAAAACAACAAGACTGACTGACCTTCGTTTTCGTGCATGTGTTGAGGAAGTCAAGATTTTTAAGTGCAACACGTCTATTCCTTTACTAGAAAGAGTTTCATGAAGCTGTAGTGATGATAAAAAAGTGATGATAAAAAACGGTGATGTGATACTGATGCTGAGATGTGATACTTTTTTCCGGTTTGACATGCAACACATTTGGATAATTTGAGGTTTTCTTGGTTTAGTATCTTACCCAGGTTGTAATTATGTTCTCAGGGTCATCAGAGCATATGATATTCACACTGACATTGACATTGAAATAACTTTCTATATACACAACAGAGAGATATTGTTAAATAAGCCATACTTTGTAAAAGTAGTAATTGCACATAGAATATGTTTTTTTTAACACAAACAAAAAGTCAATTCTTGACCTGATATGTTTCCTTCAGATGAAATAGTAGAAGAGCATGCAGTTGTATTTAATATAAGACTTGTTGTGGAG
>NW_015505705.1:317305-317713 GCF_001515645.1 Sinocyclocheilus grahami
ATTATTGACATTTTGTCTTGGTAGTAGCAGCAGTAAAAATTCAATGTGTGTTTTCTATAGCTCACCCACTGACGTGCAACTTCTTGAGCATCGCAATTGTTTGTTTTGTTTCCGTCTTCACGAAGGATGACAAGCACTAATTTTACTTCATAATAGCGCCAGTCTGCAACAAGAGGGAATTGTGTCAGATATAAAAGAGTCCAATAAAGGGAACATATACAAGGGAACTATTTTTTGAAAGCATTAAGAGTTACAAATTCTTTTTTGTGGCCCTATTATATGCTTCATAAACTGTAGTCTAACACAAAACTAGCATTAAAAATAGATAGACAGTAGGCCTATTTACACTGAACAAAATTATATATGCAACACTTTTGTTTTTGCCCCCATTCTTCATGAGCTGAACTC
>NW_015505705.1:319391-320425 GCF_001515645.1 Sinocyclocheilus grahami
GTAACGTCTTGTATAGGCTTACAGTCCGGGGCTTTGTTCCAGATTCGTTCCTCCCAGTGCAGAATATCCCCATCAGTGCAGGCCATCTCAGATATGTCTTGAGCGCTGCGTACTCGTCCCCACACCCTGAACAAACTTAAGCTGCCCTTCAGTTCAGTGCCCGTCTCTATGCTTATCTTGCTCTTCACTAAATCGTGGGCCACAGCTAAAGTCAGAGTACCACCGGCAGCCACGCTACAGCAGTGAGGGTGCAGAACTGTTCCTTTATGCTGTAGTTTTAGTTCTATTTTGCTTCCATTGACATAGACTTTTGGCTCAGTCATGGAGCTGGACCAGGTCATGCAAACTGAATGCCAGTTGTCCAAGGACACCACTGAAGATTTGCTCCAGACCCTTCCAAACATTATGATTTGGAGGTCTGATCCCTTTCCCCTCAGCCCAAGCTCTATGAGTGTCTTATTAGGGTGCCGGTACGTGAACGCAGTCCAGTGTGAATTGCTGAGATTCCTTTTTATGTTCACACACACACTGAGCTCATTCAGGGCAGGGATTTTGTGTTCATTTTTCAGCATCCAGTAACTACAGTCCTTCTTCATGAAATCCACCTCCTTCCCCCACAAACTGGCAGCATTTACTGATCCTCAGGTGTAGAAAAAAGAAATTTGCAAAACATATTTTAGCACATAAACACTTCAATCAAATTTTTATATACCAAACAAACAAAGCTCAAATATGTATGGAGTAACTAAGATTCCCAATTTTGAAACATATGTTATAATTTGTGAATGTTAAAATATTTTGCACAACAATAATACCTCCATCCTTCAATGCTATTATAAATAGAATGAGGAAGATGAATAAGGCCTGGACCAGTTTACTGCGTTTTTCCATTCTCCACCTGCAAGAAATAGTAATAATAATAAGTAAACATTAATTAAAAGTTGTGTTCTGCATATAACACATATCACACATTAAAAAATATAAAAAAACGAAGCAGAAAATTGGTTTTGCTTTTATATTATATAGTTTAAAAC
>NW_015505705.1:321743-322057 GCF_001515645.1 Sinocyclocheilus grahami
CCTGACAGAACAATCTGGCCAGCATGAATCCAGCAGGTGACGATCCAGTGAGATCAGCTCTCGCCCAGCAGGCAGCTATTTTGGGCCATCATGAAAGTCAGCTCTCCTCATCTAACCGTGCCATGGAGATGATGGCCTCTCAAGTTGCTGATCTTACATCTCAGCTCCAGCAGCTCCGTTCTGTTCAGAGTTCAACCCAAGCTGCTTCTCTACCTGTCCATCATGCTTCAGAACCACGGCTGAATCCTCCACCTTGCTACGATGGAAATCCTTCTGTCTGTCGAGCCTTCTTGACTCAATGTGCTATAGTGTTC
>NW_015505705.1:323173-323422 GCF_001515645.1 Sinocyclocheilus grahami
GTGGAAACAATAGACTGAAGCAATGTGTAATGGTCTTTTTTTTTATCAAAAAAACTTCTCTATTTTATAAAATAACTTGTTTTGTATTCACAAAATATATAGTAACCTACAACTTTAAAAGTAATAATTAACAAAAATCCATTTATTTGTACTATATCTCTCACCTTCTTACAGCAAGCGCATTGCTTGGCAAATTTCTTCTCATGGCAAGGGCCACAGTAGATGTTGTTGTTCTTTGTTATGAAACTT
>NW_015505705.1:323432-323897 GCF_001515645.1 Sinocyclocheilus grahami
ATGGGTTTTTTTAATACGAAAATGACAAAATGTACAATTAGTATTTCAAATCCCAAGAAAGCAGACTAAAAATACAGAAACACATAGTACTAAAAAGTTCAGTGTCCATGATTACAAGCTGTTAAATATTTAAAAATGATCAAACCAAAGCTTCACTTTGAAACATTATTTGAAACACAGATTTACCAGTAATACGTCTCAAACGGCAGACTTCACCTTCTTAATACACACTTCTTTTCATTATCCATCTTTCATCCTGTCTTACTATCTTTCCTAAGACAAATGCGCCTTTGGAAAGAGAGAGGATACACTTTCCCATCAAAGCCTCTAGGTAAACGTAACGTTCCTCTCAGGAAATATCCAACTCCCTTCATAAAGAAGCCAGAACCAACATAACAGAAGCCTTTGTCAATACTTCAGCATATTTATGTGGGACTTTTGTATAAATTCAAATGAATGCTGATA
>NW_015505705.1:323921-324528 GCF_001515645.1 Sinocyclocheilus grahami
ATGTGGGACTTTTGTATAAATTCAAATGAATGCTGATATTTTTCTAAAGTAATCTCACTCTTCTGCGTCTCCACGGTCATCAGGCGCTTACAGTTTCTTGGAGCAGTCAGAGCAGTATATGTCTCCATTGTGAGCTACAAAGCGCTTTTCTGCCAGGTTGAGGGAGCACTTCTTACAGTTAAAGCAGTAATCGTGCCAAGAGCCACCTTCATAGTTCACAACATTCGTAGCCTTGCCAAATCCTGAGGGATGAGAAAAGGTAGATTTATTTGTCACTTGAGTTCAAGTCAAATACAGAACTTTTAACAAGAATAATGAACGTCAGTGCATATGTTTGTGTGTATATTCAAACCTGTAATGGGATTCTGGCAGCCACTGCATTTCTTGGCCACAGTGCTTTTGTAGCAGTCCACACAGTAGACCTTTTCCTCATGGGAGGTGAAGTGGGTGCCAGCCAGGGGCTTTCGGCAGGAGGAGCACACAAAGCACTCAGAATGCCACGGCTGGTCCTGGTAATTCACACCTCCTGTGGTAATGGGCTGGAGGAAGAGAGCCAAAACATGTGGAAACAATAGACTGAAGCAATGTGTAATGGTCTTTTTTTTTA
>NW_015505705.1:325136-326800 GCF_001515645.1 Sinocyclocheilus grahami
TATATATATATATATATATATATATATATATAAAACATAATTTATCTTTTTAAGATATATAAATCTATTTTATATCTATATATACATTTATACATATACAGCACAAGGTGTAGAGACTATCTGTCCTCTACCTGCCAGTATGGGCTTGTAGCAGCCATGGCAGCGAGGGGCATCCTCACGTGAGCTACATGTCCCACACAGGATCCTGTCATCCTTGGAGGTGAAAGACTCCTTGGCCAGATTCTTATAGCACTTCGCACATTGGAAACAATCCGAGTGCCAGTACCGGCCCTTATGGTTAAGCTCCTACACAGACAGCAACCAAAAATGAGAGATGTACACACTTGATATAATACAATTTAACTTCAACAATATTTGTGAAAGTATTTCAATATAAATATAAACCACCGTTCAAAAAAAGTTTACATAAAAGTTCCATAATATGTCTTTCAAATAAATGCACAAGAATTAGATATTTTAAAATATATTTAAATAGAAAACTTAAATAGTAAACATTAATAATATTTACAATATTACTGTCTTCCTATATTTTAATGGTATTTTAAGGGGTAGTGTGTATGTTTATTTTTAATTGATTAATTAAAAAAATATGTAAAGCTTGGAGAACTACAACTCATTTATATTTCTATTGTCATTTTGACTTCAAAGCCTAATGTTTAGATAGAAAGCCTAGAAGCCTAATGACTAGATGACTAATAGTGAAAAGATTACTGTAATAGATGTGAAACTTTCTCTAAACTATCATTAAACTGGCATTATCACTGAACTATTTTTATTATGACATGGGCCAGAGCGCAAAGTCAGCGACACAAAAGCAGAGAGATATTTCAGCGTTGGTTTTATGGCATTTTAACTGTTAAACCACCCATGGAAAAAACGTCTCGGGTTACGAGTGTAACCATGGTTCCCCGAGAGAGAATGAGACACTGCGTCCCTTAGGGGACACTTTAGGGAATGCCATCAGCATGTGACTAAAAAGTGTTTAAAACACTCCAATCCATTGGACCGCAATCCGCATTAGCGGAGCACCCGGAAGTATAAGAAATGCTTGTAATGCACGTCAACAACTTCTTTGTCTGAAGGAGACGTGACACAGGCAGGCCCTAGGCATGGCAAGGGGACGCAGTGTCTCATTCCCTCTCGGGGAACCATGGTTACATGTGGAACCCGAGATGTTCCCCTTCAAGGGAACTCACACTGCATCCCCTAGTGGACACTATGAGGAACGAAATACTACGCCATGACCCGGTGCATTGCCTGTCCACCTGGTGAGAGAGCACCAAAAATAGTGCCAAACATACACCAATTTAAAAAGGGGGCATTTTTGTCTTCAAGCTGATGGCATTCCCTAAAGTGTCCCCGAGGGGATGCAGTGTTGAAGTCCCTTGAAGGGGAACAAACATACAGCTCCTGATATGACATGTTACCTTGGAGTCGGTGCTGATTGGGCGTCGACATTCCGTGCAGGTGTTGGTGCAGAACTTGTCAAAGCATCGCACGCAAACTTGTTTCTCGTCTTTCCTCACAAACTTCTTTCCACTGAGGTCTTCGCGACAGTAAAAACATTTGGAACGGCCTGCCATAGTCACCCAATAGACCCTGTGAAAAGTTGTGAGAAATAATAACAGCGATTACCTCTTTGT
>NW_015505705.1:327451-331248 GCF_001515645.1 Sinocyclocheilus grahami
TGTACCTGGTTAATTATTTTGCATACATCAGATTTGAACACTTTCCAGGTGGGTTGTCTGTCAACTAGCCTAACTAATGGCTGTGGTATGACATATTTTACTGTTCTTCACAAAGTCCCAAAGGTTAAGGAAAAATAATGTGTCTACTTTCCTGTCTCCTTTGCAAATGTGAACTCTAAACTAATCCTTTATTGGAAGGAAGCTGGTAGATCCCAAAGTTTCAAATGAAACTGAGCAAGTTGGCCTGTATAGTCCATAAATAAGTTTGGCTCAAGTTGTCAAACATCACTGCCAAAACCAGAATCACAGACCTGTTTTTCTGTGTCGTGTATAGTTTGAGTCCGCTGTACCGACCCAATGGCCCTATTAACACGTCTAAAACCAAACCTCCCATCCATGCTTGTTTTAGACAAGCAGAAGTATTGTTTTATGGACACAAGAGAAGTATTTGAACAGTAATGAGGTTTAAATATGCTAGATACTGTTACAGGACTTGACATAAGCGCTCTTGTTTTCCCGAAAGTTTGAAGACTTCTGAAATGTGCTGTTCATGATAGTTTTTTTAATTCAGTTCTGTGTTTCCTGGTCGGTTAACTTTAATAACAGACCCGATAGACAATAAGGGATCAAATTTTAGCTAAGTTCTAACAGTCATGCTCACCAAAGCTCAAAGATCACCGGCTCATACTTTTTTCAAATTAGATTTATGGTGTTTTTATGGGACAGTCAACAGAGGACAGGGCCTGGATTCAAAAAACATTTTTAAGAATAACATTTTTCTTAACTACTATTTTCTAGATGGGGAAAAGTTAAGTATTTCGTTCTTCTGAAAAGACTTATAAGAGAAAAGAGAATATTCATATCTTTATCTTTCTTTCAGATTTCTCTTCTTGAAAATAATGAAAGGGAGACATTCATTCTTGTTATTTTTAATATTTTACTATTCTTTTTTACTGCGTTTACTTTTTATTATTATTTATTGGTATTAAGAATTTTTCTTATTTTTATTAATTAATAATATATTTTTAAAGATTGTTCATTATATAGAATAAAAGTGGGGCGTTTATATTATTATTATACATATTTTTTCATCATTATTATTTTTCCGTAACTATAATACTTTATTTCTTTAGAAGATTTTCATAAATCATCCCAAATTCGATCTCATGTCACCCACATATGCACATGTGCTAACCACTAGACTACAGCTCCATTCATATGGTTATAATTAACAGTAAACAGTTTCATTAAAACAAATAAAGAGCAAATAAGGGAACCTGCTAAATGGGTCACAGATAAGCGTGAATGGGGGCATTTTTATAGACGCTGAAGTAATGGCGAACTGACAGACCCCTGTTTTAGTCAAATATTTAATGTGATCTCCAGGGAGATGGCAGACTGTTGAGACTGGAATCTGGTTTCAGGATGACCTCATGCACCAGCATCTGGAACACAGTCGGGCGAGCGTAACAGCCAAAGCAAACGAGGGGAAGAATCGGAACAGTCATGCTGCTTGCGACCTATTGGTTGATGCGATATGAGGCAACTGGAGAGCCTGTGAGACTTCAGCTGAAGAGAAAAATAATATGGTGATACTGATCATGTTTTTTCCCTCCTTTATGCTGCTTTTGCGTGCATTTAGCAAGTTATTTTTCTTCGCAGACTCATAAAAGGGTGTGGTGCATATGATGAAGGCGACCAAATTAGAAGCTGGGCTATGACATCACTTGCTGGGTTAGTTCAAAACATCCCTTTTACAGTAATTATTGCATTTGAAAACCACACACGAACGCACTTGTGCATATGCTCTAACCCAAACAGGGAAACTTATGTTGGAAGTACTGGTTTTTTTCATGCATTTTATGGCACAAATGGTCCTATTTAGCCAACGTGGGTTATCTGAATTGGGTGTGGTAATGGAATCAACCCTGTTATACAGAGGGGAAAATTGAGGGGGTCTTGGCAGAGTGTTGTGTTGGCATGATCTCTATGCTGAAGAATGTGGTGAAAGCTTGGAAACAGGAAGCCTGTGAAACAGCGGTAAGAAGAACAGGCGAGACGGCTGGCCAGCGGCGTAACCCTAGTACTCTTGATCTGCACTCCTAAATACACTTTCACAATGAGGGAACTCAAACAAGACTACCGTCCCTCTCTAGGCAAGTGGGGTTAATCTGGGGCCACATTTTAACCACCATATAATTATCCTGTTTATAATGTTTATAATGTAACCTATTGTTAGTGCCAGGTCAGGTTACTTATTACATGGCGTTCTGGAATATTTCATTTGGTCACAGCATTCATTTGGTCTGCGGTCAAATATTTTTTGTGCAGCAGTCGGATTCCGGAATCTTCTCCATAGGGGAATTGATTTTTGACCAACGGGGCTGTTAATTGATGGTATATGCTTTTGTTGAAGCCACCAGTGTGCATTATTTCAACATATTTTTTAAATATTATTATTGAAATGCAGAATTCAGAATTCATGACTCTAAAAAAATCTCCACCAATCAGAAAATTGAAACAAATGAATCACACAAAAAGAGCTCTTTAACGTCAACCCACTCCCATGAACCTGCCCTATCAAACTACTTAAATATTTGTCTAGTTATGCCTATTATCCAATAAATATATAATTTTTTTTCTATATACATAATCAACATATCAATATTTCTATATTTTCTCCATTTGATTATGTCATTTGCAATGCTTCAAGGGATTGTAGTTCTTTCCCTCAATAAAGCTGTTGAGTACACGGGCCTTGTATGGTACCTTTGTTTTTTTTTGTCTGACTTTCAAATACTTTTTTGTTTTAAATTCAATTTTGTAATGTTGTGATTGTGATTCGTAGCTGGTTGGTTTGGTTCTTGGCTTGTAACTCTTTAATGAAGGCTTTTTAAAATCCCTATGGGAAAAATACTAGTGAAAGCAAGGCTGCTGAAAAAAATGGATGGACATTTAGAAAATATCTGAATTCAAAAGTTATTTAAAGTTATTTAAAGTACTGATTTAAAAAAAAATCTGTCCTATGATGTAAATATCAAGTTTAAAACCCAAAGCAAACAATTTGCCAGTAATATTTGTTGTAGCACTCATTGATATCCATCTGCTGTTGTATGTTTATTCTAATACAAAGAGCAGTAGGATACAAAAAACAGAGAATCCCCGAGTTCTTAAATGTTTCAACATATGAATTTAAAAAGGCCCCAACAAATCTCCTTTGTACCAGGAGAGCAACATCATTTCACAAATGCAAAACTGGATCTGTATGGTCCAGTTTTGAGATATTGATGGTCCATGTCAAATGTTTTTGAGAATAAGAAAAAAAGAAAAAGAAAAAGAAAAGCTTCCATAATTAAGTTGTTTTAACTTTAAACTGTCACTTATGGACCAAATATGAATCCATAATCCATGTTGTAATAAAAAGGTCCATCCCCTGTTGTCCCCTCACATCAAAATCCACAGACATATTTCTTTAGAACTGTTTTGGACTGTTTTTGCTTTTAAATGGTGACTGATCTGTGCATATTTCTCTCCTGATTCAGACGAGACAACATTTCACTGAAGAAAGCAATTTTATACATAAAGGATTTTATATTTTATCTGGAAGCAATGGTTTGAAGTGAAAACGTCTTAATGATGGATTTGTTTCTTACAAACATGCACCTTTTCACTTCACAAGACATTAATTGAAGGACTTGTGTGGATTAGTTGTGGATTATTGTGATGTTTTCATCAGCTGTTTGGACTCTCAATCTAGCGGCACCCATTCACTGCAGAGGATCCATTGGTGAGCAAGT
>NW_015505705.1:331258-345212 GCF_001515645.1 Sinocyclocheilus grahami
TTGGTGAGCAAGTGATGTAAAGCTACATTTCTCCAAATCTGTTCCGAGGACGAAACAAACTCATCTTCAAGTTGGATAGCCTGAAGGTGACTACATTTTAAGCAAATTTTCATTTTTGGGTAAACTAACTTTTAACCTTTTAAGGAGGTTTCATGCAACTGGCTCCTGATTTGTCAGTCCTGAGTGACTCAAACACATGAGACCGTCCATGTGCCCTTGACACAATGCAATACTTGTCTTGCGGTATGTACAGGGAGTTTGGTTCCTTTGTTTAAATGTGCATTAAATCAACACCATATATTCAATTGTTATTAATTTATGAACTGTGTGCAAAAACACATTTGTATATTAATCACCTTAGAAATAATCACACTGAATTCACTGAATCTGTTACCTTCAGCCAGCAAGAAGTGTCCAAATGGGAAAAGGCATAGAAACTAAAAAACGTATGCCAGACATGGTATGATAGCCTATAATTTTTCTGTGTATTTTACTTCCTCGGAATGTGCACCGGATAATGACAGGGAATTATGGACATCAAAGACAGATATCAGATATTTTATATCACTCTCATGGGGTGAATTCCTTCCTGTACACAATTTAGACACAAACTGTCCAGCGGAGTCTCTCACCCCATCAGTCTATGTGGCTAGATCTTTGGAGTGAAAATCTTTCATAAGAAACAGATTTCAGAGGCTGAAAGAACATGCAGAAAATCCCTGCAGCCAACGCCCCATCTTAAACTTACTGTACTTACATCAGTGCACTTCATATTCAGACTCCCACACTGCTACAATATCAATGAGGTTAATCAAAATAGCATACTGCACATGTAGAAGGTAGAAATTTGATTGTCCAGATTAAATATTAGGCTAAACAGCTAAAGCCAGTTTTAAAAAGAAGAGTTTAAAAACCTAGAAAAGACAGTAATGAGAGATGTTTGTTATAAGTCTTAATAGCAGGTGAAATTAATTCCTGTTGATCATACAACACCAAACTTATTAGAATTTTCTAAAATCCAAAAATATTTTTAATATGATTATTATTATTTACTTTACTTTATTATAAAACTTTATTTTGCCTCTTTTTACGTCTCTGTTTTCTGATGTTTCCTAGGCACAGGTCTTTGCATGTCAGCAGAGAACCAAGTCCCAGTGATTCTGGATGTTGCGCAATTTTGATTATCGTATCCTGTTAAGAAAACGTAAATTTCGCTGACTTGTCTGAGCTTTTTTACCGTTGAGAAAGTTGAACTTACCCTTTCTGGGGTACACGGTGTTCTACGTGTCCTGTCCACTGCCGCCACAGCAAAGTATAAAATGTTTTGCACTTGGTACGGTTTTGCGTTGGTTGGTTGTAGAGAAGTCTTAGCTCATAAATATTAATTAGGTCATGCTAACGTTCTTCGGTGAACTTCCAATGGCTAAGGCTTTCTTATAAATATTAATTAGGCATTTCTGACGCTGTACAGTTGCCATCCAATTCCGAAGATTTGGCTCATGAATATTAAGAAGCTTTACATAGTAGTATTCATAAATCCACGAGATGTGACGACGGGAAGGACGCGCAACGTTTTATTATTCCTTGCAAAGCAATCAAATTAAGATCCGGTAGTTTCACTCTGTGAAACAGGAGAACTTTGCTTTATGACAAAGGGATTTAAAGTAAATTTTGTAAGAGTTTAAATCTCCCTTTGGAGATGAATGCATTAGTTTGAGTCACAATTTTCAAGTATGTTCAAGCTAAATTGCGACTAGCAATATTTACCGGATGTCAGAATATATTTTAAATAAATGAATCAATGAAGAAAATGACTGCACTTAAATAATTTTCAACACTGGTTTAAAAAGTACATCAAATCTCATTTATTAGAGGATCAATGGGTGTGGAACAGCAACAAAACTCTTTCAAATAAGTCACTTTTCCTATGTATTATTAAATCTCTTTGTCATAAATGTTAATGAGGAAATGATGAGTCAGACAGCACAGTACAAACACCAGATTACCGGACATAGGCACTTATTTATAAAAATGTATCCACACTGAGCCACAAGTTATGTATGACTTTGAAATGATCAATCTGGACACATCAATGCATTCACAATAGATGCAGACATGCAGTCTGATCTAAACACTACTCAAACAGAAAATTTGTTTAGAATCTTTTATGACACATTTGACCAATAAGGATTTTTTTGGGGGAGAAATTAGGAACAGGAGGATTAGCAACCACAACCATTGTACACCAGTGTCTTAACAAACAAATCAATATATATATGGCACAATATAATAAAACAGTAAAAGCATAATAATTTAACTTAATATCTGTGAAAGAAAGCGTCACATAGAGGGCAAGAGGTCAGCAGCTGTCTGGCAGGCTCAGACTCAGTGGCGCAGAGGGTCCGACAGGGCCGGGGATGGCGGAGGAGGAGGGAATGACGTCAGGGGGTCTGGAGGCTCATCTGTGGGGAGAACCAGACGGGTGCCTCCGAACACAAGCTCCCTGTCGAGAGGATCGTCTGATCTTCCTGCTAGTGAGTAAAGCCCAGCCTGGCTGGTGGGCATGCCATGGGCATCCGTGCTGACCGTCATGTCACTGTACATCAAACTGCTGCCATCATTCAGAATCAGCTCTGTGTCCTCATCATGCAACTGACCGGCATTCTAGCAGAAGGGGACAGAAAACCCATGATTTGCACTCCTGTATTCTGATTACACTCCTATGTTCATATGATTTTACACATTTCTACACTGTAGTATGAGCCAACAGCAGCTGAATGTGTTCATAGGTTTACCGCATAGGCTTGCGAGCTGGTGAGACAGCGTGCTATTGGACCACAGCAGGCCGGCAGAGTGGAAGTGAGTGGAGGCCCACTGTGAGTGAGGAAGGGTTTTAAATAACTGGAACACTTTGTTAAGGATTAAAAGATTAAAAGTATACTACTCCTATTTATTATTAATTACACTAAAAGAAGTCTCTTATGCTTGCCAAGGCTACATTTAAAAAAATACAGATAAAAATAAAAATACAGTAAACAGTAATACTGTAAAATATTATGACAATTTAAAATAATTGTTTTCTAATTGAATATTTTATCAAATGTAATTCACTCCTGTGATGGCAAAGCTGAATTTTCAGCATCATTACTCCAGTCTTCAGCGTCACATGATTCTTCCGAAATAATTCTATTATGCTGATTTGCTGCTCAAGTAAGTTATTATCAATGTTGAAAACAGCTGCTTAATATTTTTGTATTAGAAACCATGATACATTTTTCTCAGGATCTCAGAAATAATGTTTTGGAACATAAATGATTTAACTGTTACTTTTGATTAATTGAATGCATCCATTTTTTATGAATATAAAGTTTTTAAAAAATTATGTAAATGTCTTTACTGTCACATTCAATGAATACATATAATTACATAATCTGCACAATTATTATATTTAGCACGTTTACCATTTTGACCATGTCATATAGTGACATTTATTTCTCACTTTTTCATAATTTATTTATATATTGCATGCCTATTTATAGTTCTGGCTTGGACGCTCACTGTATTTAATCAGCATTGTACCTGCACTTTGCACAATGACAATAAAGCTGAAATTGAATAGAATTATAATAAATTATGAGAATCATCATAATCGTTTCATTTGCAAGTTTTGTCAAAATATTTAGTTTAAGGTTTCCCCCTGGGGGTTTGTGAAGGAATTGCAGGGGGTTCATGAGTTTATGAAAAGCAAGCGATTAAAACAAAAACGTAAAATTAAATTAAAAAAAAAAAATTTCACAAATAAAACAATAAATCTAAAAAAAACTACTATTAAATAAAATATATTTGTTTACTTGCATGTCATGTGACCATTAACTGACATGTGGTGTTAAATTATAAAAACTCATACTCAGGCTGACAAAACATTGAGTATTCCTGTACTAGTGAAACCCAGATGGAAAAATCTAAGTTTGATGTAAATTTTATTGCTGATCATGAGCACCTTCTACTGTTTAAAATGCTGCACTGAAGACATACTGCTGGAGATGTAAAATATATTACGGTTGCCCAAGTTAGTCTAATCTAATATGTAGGGTGTATGGTCAAAAAACATTCTGATTTATAAATAAATAATGTATAATGGACAATTTAAATGTTGATACAGCTAGGCAGAACTACTGAAGGATACTTGTGGTCAAAAGTGTACCACAGTCTGAACGGCCAGGCGCTCTCATGCTTGGTATTTCTTTGTGTCATCCCATCCGGTGCTGTGACCTATATGAGCAGAGAGAAAAACACAAGACAAGAGAGGTAATGTAGTCTGTTATACTACCCTTATGATTCAGATTTGTACAGTAAATATTTGAACGTTAAACAGTGTTTTTTTTCTATCAACTATTGCATATTGAGCAGACATGAGTAGAACTTACCAAATTATCTTGATCTGTGTCCACTCCCACTCTGTGGAAAGATAATGTGATTTAAGCAAAAGACAATGAAAGAAAGACATAATTTGCTTTCAGAATGTAACCGAGACTCACCTAATCTGCATGAGTGACAGCATGGGGGTCGTCCCACCACCACAGACCCACACAGTGAAGAAAACGATCAGTAGGGTGGTGGAAAACATCATCTGCCTGGCGTAAGTTGCAGTGTCCCTAATTGAGAGGGCAAAGGTCATTGCCCCTCGAAGCCCTGTGAGGTCAGCATGACATCATCACCAACAGAAAAAAGAACATTACGCACTTCAAATGTCTCTGATTGCTGCAGGTATTACCTGAAAACATCATGACATGCTGGAAATTGGAGGCGATTTTATTCTTGCGGCCCAAGTTTAACAGGAAAGACAAGGGGTAGATGTTAGCCGCCCTGCCAAGAAATATGGCCAGCTAAAACGAAAGCCACAGTCAAGGATAATGTGTGAATGTTTATCTGTACACAATTCATGAGTACAGCACAAACACACTGCTACAAAAGGATACAAATGCACCTATGATGAAGAGGGGATTGAACACATGGTGCTGGAAGGAGAAAAGTGTCAAGCCCATATAAGAGAAGATGAAGTTTTCAGCCAGGAAATCAAGAAGCTCAAACAACTGTTGGGGAAACGGAGGAAAATACTATCATTATACAAATCTTTAAAGGTGGGGTAAGTGATTTTTCAAAAACGCTTTAGAAAACTGATTCGGGCCGACTAGCAAAACAAACTTGTAGCCAATCAGCAGTAAGGGGCGTGTCTACTCATGATGTGGAGGAGAGAGCGTTCAGTGCACAGGATGGACATTAGCCGAGCCAAGCGACAGAAAGATAGAGATGGCGGATAAAAAACAAAAGAGTAAAACGTCTGCGGAACAAAAGAAGGCTTAAGGCAATAAGTAGGACCCGTGTAAATATCGGATCAGCTTTCCAGCGTTGGAGAGAACTCAAGGAGTGGGAGGCCTGCGATCGGACGCCGAGGTTGCTTTGTTTCTTCTCGATAGGTGAGTAACATCGTGTTTGCGCCGCAACAGCTAAAGTCTGTCTAGTACACTGGACGCGACAAAGCGACCGTTGTGTTTTACTGAGAAAAAAAAACAAGATTTGTTTTTTTAAAAAGCCTTTTTCCAAAAGGTACATCTGGAAAAAGGGGGGTCGTCTTATATTCGGGCCAATACGGTATTTTGTCGCGCCGCGCCACTCGCGTCCGGTGTAGACACGGTGTAACATTGGTTTTGCTTTGTTTCACAGAACTAATCTTTGCCTGGGTTGCGTACGTATGTGTGGGGCAGAGCTATCAAAATAGGGGCGAGACCCTTTTGGGGTAGGGGCGTGTTTGTTTTGGTGATTTCAAATGTCAACATTGGCTACCAGAAATCGCTTACCCCACCTTTAACACAGAAAACAGAGAATTCTTCAACCGTGAGACGTCCCATTAAAACAAACAATTTGTATAGTTGTTTGTATGTTACCTGTTTGGATCTACTCTTCGATTCAGCAGAAAGGTTGTTGTATGTATAGTGAGCCTGAGTAATGCCACAGAAGAGCACTGCAACCACACCTAAACACAGACAATAAAATGTAAATATTTTTACAATGTTTTGTATTAATTTATTCATGTGGTGGCAAAGCTGAATGTTTAGCAGTCATTACTCCAGTCTTCAGTCACATGATCCTTCAGAAATAATTCTAATATGCTGATTTGCTGCTTAAGAAATCTTACTATTATTTTCAAAACGGTTTTTGCAGCTTAATATTTTTGTGGAAACCGTGAAACATCAGTTCTTTTAAATTGTAATAATATTTCATAATATTACTGTTTTTACTGTATTTTTGATCAAATCAATGCAGCCTAGTGAGCAACTTCTTCCACGATTAACCAATTAGAATAAAGTATTCCTGCAATAATAAAGCAATTTAGAGATGCCACCTGTCTGCATAAACTAACAGTATGACTTTTTCCATGATATTATATACAACATGCGATTGAACAGAGATTTCTATCATAGTGTTGCCATAGTTACCTGTGAAGCTGCAAGCCTCAGCCAATAGGAACGTACTCCAGGACATGAGGAAGAAAAGGGCTGTTTCCAGCAAGGGGAAATCTCTCAGCTTGGTGAACTTTGTGACCTAAATAGAAGCACATATTAATAGAGAAACTACCTTAGACAGGTTTAAACTGATTGTTTTGGCTAGTTTATGTGAATTAAATAATAACAATTATATATACTGTATATATATATATATATATATATATATACATATATACATTCATATATCTATACATTCATATATATATATATATATACCAGAGCTGTCATGACTCCAGTTGCAGCCCCCATTGCAAAAGACCCACTGAAAACTCCCAGAAAGACACCCAGTGACTTGAGCAGGGCACTGCCATCAAATGTGTGACGATTGTCTCCCTCAGGCTGGTATGCCACTATTGATCTGTTAGTAGGTGAGAAAGACAATATCTTCTTCATATTGAAATAAGACATTTCACGACTGAACATGCTAACAATACACAGAAAAGCTTGTACGCTTAAAATATCTCAACATATACAACGTTATATATATCGTTCAAAAGTTTGGGCTCAGCTTTATGAAGGCAATTAATAGTTTTATTCAGCAAGTAGTGCTGAGTGGTATACCGGTTCATACCGAATGCCGGTGTTTATTTTTGTTATGATAAAAATTTGCAATACCGGTGTATGTCGCTTAAACAACGTTCGGAACGTGACACTGTTTGAAAGGGGTCCCTTTTCACTGTTGCACTGTGGTGAGGGAACAGCTGTATGTGTTACTAAGCGTGAAAGTTCCGAAACTGAAGCTGTAGAACTAATAGAACGTGATGACACAGAAGAACTAATCCACAATATCCACATTGACCGCCACAAATATCCACCACCCCCTTCCATCAGCTCCCGAGTCTCACACACACACACGAGCGCGACTTTAGCACTAGATTTAGCAACTTTCAGACCCTTTTAGCTGCTTTTTTCCTTTGAATATTCATACTGACAAACCTAGCGACTTTTTTGGATAAACCTTAGCTATGGTTCAGTTGGAAGATATCGCCAGTGCTGTCCCGCGCCCACGAGGTCTGACTTTCCCGGTGAAGTGTCACCTCTCTCTGCGTCTGTTCTGTACAGTGAGCGGCAGAGAAGCAGTGCATTCAGTTGGCCGCACCGCAGCCGACTCGTCAATAAACGAGTACAAAACAGCGTTTCCTAGCACCTGTCGCTTACTGATTGTTTGGAATTATAAATATGAGCGTAGTTCTTCTGTTAATATCACATGCACTTTTTTGTTTGTTGTTTTTTTTAGTTTGTTACTCAGTTACCCAGGCAGTGCGCTGCATGAGACAAAAAAGTAATATAGCCAAAACAACCACATAGCCGCTCTTTAGTGTAGATGCATGTTGATTTTATCAGACGATGCCGCGATTATAAATGAGAGTGACTCCTGGTTAACATGTATTAAAAGGGGTCGTGTTTAGTCACTATTTAGTGTGGTATTTTTTGACAATATTCACTCATCGTGACAGTAAAATAGGGCATTCTAAGTCAAAATACTGCAGTATTTCCTCTCTCAATCGGTAGAAAATATGGTTAACACCCGGTCATGTGTGAAAAAAAAAATACTGTCATGTACAGTGAAACCGGTATAATTTTGAAAAATACCGTGATATACATTTTTGGTCATACCGCCCAGCACTATCAGCAAGGATGCATTAAATTGATCAAAAGTGACAGTAAAAACATTTATGACATTGAAAACTATAGTAATGATGCTGAAAATCCACAGGAACAAACTACAATTTAACATATATTTTTAAAAAGTTATTTTAAATTGCAATAATATTTCACAATGTTACTGTTTTTAGTGTATTTTTGATCAAATGAATGCAGTCTAGGTGGGCATAAGAGTCTTCTTTCAGAAACATTAAAAAAATCTTACTGCCCCCTAACTTTTGAAAGGTAGTGTCAAAATCCTGTTTAATCTTGAACTATTAAAAATAAATAATCATAGGATGAGATTATGTGAACATAGGAATCAACCCTGAGGACCTCAAATGAAAGTGTGTGTGTGTATTTTTACACATAAGGATATGCACTTACGATGACAGGATGATGGCCACAGCATCATTGAGGACACTCTCACCGAACATTAGCGCGTAGAGATCCACGTCAACTTTCAGCTCATTGAAAATGGCCAGAACAGTCACTGTAAGTAATTTAAACTTGTGATGACTCTGATTTTGGCTATAAATCAATCAATAGTTTAATATTTTAAATATAAGATCAACTAAATTGATAGTAACAACAATACCTGGATCTGTAGCAGATACAATAGCACCGAAGAAAAGGCAGTCAGTGAAAAAGAAATCCCCTCCAAGCTGACCGATGACTTTCATAAACACCACACAGCCGTACATCACCAACCTGCACAGAGCAACAAAATGAATTATATAATATTACATTTATATTTTTTATGACAAAGCTTTCAGAAAAATCATCACTCACCCTGTAACAAAGCATGATGTCAATGTGCCCACAAAGGCATAGGAGAGGATAGACCCCAAATTTCTGAAAAAATGCCTCTGATAATTAAAATGAATAAAGAAATTATTACTAAAATGAATGAACACAGCTCAGCCACATTAGTAATTGATACGAGACAGAATTTCTAATAAAACAAGCTTTTCTTTCAGACTTTTTGTATCTTGTGACATTGTTTTAATCATTTTCTTACTCGTTTGAGACTGTATCCTGCATGAAAGATGATGGGTGGCAGCAAAATGTTGAAGAAAACCTCAGGATCAAAAGTAACCTAGAAGCAGATTTGCAGGGGTGAGAACAAAATTATGTACCCTAAAATACAGTTTTGGCATTCAGTAGTAGGAAAGAACTATATTAAGAATAACACGTAAGACATTTTTTGTTATTTTAGCGCAGGGGTGCCCAAACTCGGTCCTGGAGGGCCGGTGTCCTGCAGAGGTTAGATCCAACCCCAATTAGACACACCTGAACCAGCTAATCAAGCTCTTACTAGACATACTAGAAACTTGAAGGCAGGTGTGTTAAGGCAAGTTGGAGCTAAACTCTGCAGGACACCGGCCCTCCAGGACCGAGTTTGGGCACCCCTGTTTTAGAACACCCGGAGCAGTGGGCAGCCATTTATGCTGCGGCGCCCGGGGAGCAGTTGGGGGTTCGGTGCCTTGCTCAAGGGCACCTCAGTCGTGGTATTGAAGGTGGAGAGAGCGCTGTACATTCCCTCCCCCCACCTACAATTCCTGCCAGTACGAGACTCGAACCCACAACCTTTGGGTTATGAGTCCTACTCTCTAACCATTAAGCCACGACTTCCCGTATTATTAAGAATAACACGTAAGACATTTTTTGTTATTTTAGTGCAGGGGTGCCCAAACTCGGTCCTGGAGGGCCGGTGTCCTGCAGAGTTTAGATCCAACCCCAATTAGACACACCTGAAGCAGCTAATCAAAACCTCCAGGCAGGTGTGTTGAGGCAGCTTGGAGCTAAACTCTGCAGGACGTCGGCCCTCCAGGACCGAGTTTGGGCACCTCTGTTTTAGAGTGTTTAACAGCAGTACCTTCCTGAGCATCTCTGCATTTGGCACATCATGGCCCTTGCTGTCCCGGACCTCTCCTTTCAGGCTGTACTCGTAGAATCGGCCGCTCACGTTCACCAGTACGGTGGTGGGACTGCTGTTCATGGCACAAGTCAGGGTGACGTCATTTAAGTCTTGAGGCAAATGGACCCCAAAGCGCAGAATTATACCCACAAACAAACCTGAGGACAGAAAACATATATTTCAAATATAGTTTTAATACACAGCATGCTACACAAATCACATACAGAGAAATAGCAAAAGCAGTTGTCAAGCTACCAGTACAAATAAATACCATGGTTATCACAGTTTCTCCTAGAATACCTGTTATTGTTACGAAAGTAAAATGGTAGTAATGTGGGGTTAGCCACCACTGCCAATGAAAAATACATAAATAAAAATAAATAACAATATGTCAGAAATTTTATTAAATGTATTAAAATATATAAATTAAGATTTAAATTTAGAATTATTTATTACACAAACTGCATTGAAACGGATTTATATGTATTAAATTTATTAAAATATATAAATTAATTCTTATAATTATTATTTCAACTTAGATTTATAAGAATTTATTACACAATTAAATTAAACTTTGACTTATACTGCATGTATAATGTACTAAAGTATACAAATTAAGACCAATATTTGTATATTTCAAATTTAGATTAAGTATTTATTACGCCCATATATTATATATTTTCCCATATTAGTGGCTACAGTATGTGAAACTAAACTATGGTTATCATGGTAATTTCTTGAGACAAAACACATTATTGAACAGATCAACAAGTATTTTGAGAACATGCAGTGTGCTCATGCACAATATTTCTGGTGCCCACCTACACAAGGTTTCCTGAATGTGATTATATGAAATAATTCTCACCATAAATCATAGCCAAACCCGTCTCATGTAGGAACCTGAAGCGGCGGTGTTTGAAGAGCCATATCGTGAGGATAGTGAGTGTGAGTAACATGATGAATATGAGCAGATTGGCGCTGTCCTGCCTGTGGCTCTCCTCCGCTTTTCTCTCGGTCACCACGTTCACCATCTCCGTGTTCTCAGCCAGACTAATGACAGCAAAACACATCAGGCACAGTAAACGGGGGAGCAGAAAAGCCCTTGAGACGGAGGTGCGTCTCCTTTGGCATCCTGTCATGGCTGTGTTAGCGAGAGCCGGATCCGCCGTTCAGTTCAGCGCTGTGGTGATGTTGATAGATAGGAATCACGGTGATCTATTTACCTTCACATAACGGTGTGAAGACAGCGGCAACAGACTTGACAGAATATCCCGCTTGACCGGAAGTGGGAGATTACAAGATAAAGGCTCTAAATCTGATATGATTTGTCCCTCTTAATATTAATAAATCTCGGCAAAATAGGGCCTAAACTCGTTTAAACTCGCGTTCGTTCATAAATAAAATAAAGCTGAAATAAAATGTTAGATTCTAAAGTTAAAATTAGAAATGTTGTAATTGTCAACTAATTGAAATAAAAGTTGAATTACTAAAATTACTATTAGCAATTAAAAAAAACAAACACTAATAAAGAAAATAATAAAATAAAACATAAAAAATAAAGCTAATTAAAAATATTAATAAATACTACATAAATAATACTAAAACAAATGGACAGTAAAGGTGTTTTAACCCTCAAATATAGTAGGAGCTTAATTTAAAACTATTTTCTTATTATTGCAACCTTATTAGTAAAATTTATTAAAAATGTACAGGTTAAACCCTTAATTTATGTGATTTTGCTTATTTTATTAAATAAACATTGAATAAACTTTCGAATTAAATATTGTTTATGCAATTAAAAGTAAAGCTAAATATTTTATCAGATGTAATATTATCAGATGCAGACAATAATCAATAACATTATGCTTCATGTTGAATTACATTTATTATTGCATACATACAACATCAATTGCTCCATACATAAATGTGCACTTTTGGTATGCACTTTACTTACAGATCGAGTACTCGTTACTGAATTGCAGTTTTGTGGTTTGTGTATACATACATATAAAGTTAATACCACAGACTTCTGTTTACTACTGGGCTAAAAGCTACAAAGGAACGTTGCCTTCACAAAAGGAGTTAATTCCTATAAAACCTTGCTTCTCATCAACAACTGGATAGCAATGTCAGGTTCAACGCTTTCATTACATACACCTGAAGAAATTCTAATGCCTTTGAAATGTCAAGTGGTTACATTGTGTTCATCAGTCATCAAAAGAAATATATGTATGTATGTACATATATATATACACACACACATACACATTGACATATATACACACACATATATATATTATCCACAACCTGATACTTGTCTGTATTCTGGAGATGTTCACAGTTAGTGCTTTGGAATGCGTATCTCATGCATTAATTCACACAATCTTGCTGGCTGGCTTCTTCTGACCCCTTCCTCAACCAAACCCTAAATAGAGACAAACTTTCCAGTGCTTTTAAGCTTCAAAAATAAATCTGCAATGCTCAAAGCCAAAATATGTTGCTCAGCATGTCCATGGCGAACATTGGAACAGCCATGCAGATGTTAAATTTGTACCAAAATGTAAACAAGGAACAAAAGCATAAGTAAATTACTGCTTTCCTGAAATACGTACACTTTAACCAAGAATGAATAATTTCATTGTGCCCTTGAGGGATATTAAAAACCCTGCATAACAGGAGTAAAACGACTGCACACATAAAATCAGTTCCTGAAGGCTGATCATTCACCCATAATACAGTCTGGAATGCTATACAACTGACAAAAACAACTGAGGCTGACCCATGATATGCTTCCCCAGAATCAAATAAACACCTTTGGGGCCTTGGAACTCCAGACTTTTATCAACAAGGCATTGTTACAGATGGCAGCTTTAAATGTTACACCATTCATAATCCATCTTTTTGTGTTCAGTCTGCTTTCCTCTCAAGATTATACCATATCAAATATATTTCTCTAAAACAGTTTGAAGACGTAATGCTATAATGTCTCTGGGGTCAGCCGAATCGTAACATAGATATCTGAATCCCCCAATATGACGACGTAAACACGCAAGCGCACTCGCACAAACAGCTAAAATACACAGAAACAGATGGCGCAATCCAAAATACAGCACAGTATTCCTCCACATAATAAATAGATTTATCAACAACCTGTTCATCGAAATTAAAAAATACAATTTCATTGAGCGAATAAGTACACATTGCACAAAAGAAAGCATGGCCAGCATCCTGAAGGAGGAATCCACCAAATAAAACACACACACACACACACACACACACACATTTGTTAAATACAGCAGTTCTGTCGAGAGCTTTGGGTCAGATGAACTGAAAGCACATGTATATACAGTGCCGATGAAAGAGAGGTGCCACTGTGACCCTTACGTGATCAAATACGCCCTCGTCACTCGAAATGTGCGTGTGAAAAGCCTAGAGGACAGAGCTCTTCAGTGCACTTTAGATATGGCATGTATTTGCTGTAAATATAATCACAATTCAGAACTACTTAACATTTTTCCCCACTAGGAAGACATATAATCACTATGAATATGTATAGAAGATATATTTCGACAAGCTAAGCACATTGGTCGTGCTACAGGATGCACGGGGATTCATCTTTTGCATGAACACCCAGAAAAATATGACCCATGATTTGAGCATGCAGTAAAGCATAGTGACCGTTACTGCTGCATGTGACAAACTCTGAAACTAAACATAGGCAATAGAAACAGGTAAAAGATACATTCATAATGAGTTAAAAAAAAAAAAAAAAAAAAAAAAATCTCTGGCCAACCCCATTTTAAAAAATTGAGGGGGAAAAACA
>NW_015505705.1:345224-369746 GCF_001515645.1 Sinocyclocheilus grahami
AAAAAAAAAAAAAAAAGATATCTCTGGTCAAGCCCATTTTACAGATATGATGGCGTAGAACAAGTCAGACACAGCCTTTGAGCATTTGAAATCTGTGCATTTGATAATAACAAGTTTTTGTTATTCTGTATTTGCATTGGGTTACAGAATAAAGTGACAGTTCACCAAAAAATGATCTCAAAAATAATTTACTCACTCTCATGTTGTTCCAAACCTGTTTGACGTTCTTTCTTCTGTGGAACATACAAGAACATATTTTGAAGAATGTTTCAACTGGTTTTGTCCATATAATGGAAGCCAATGGGGTCCAAAACAACCTATTTAGACCCCATTGAGTTCCATTGTATGGGGGAAAAAATACATTTTCAAAATATATTCTTTTGTGTTTAGACATGAGGGTAAGTAGAGGATGAAACTGAAATCGTAATGAGATATATTATTAAATATTTGTGATATAATATGAAATATGATTTCCAGTCTAATGTGTAATATACTAAATCTGGCCACTGAAGTGTAAAATGTTTCACACAGATGTGTGTATATGCAGGTTAATACGCAAATGACAGGTTTTTTGCCTATTATTTTAAAAACTAAAAATATACTAACATACTGTGTTGATTTCCTCTTGGTTTCCCATCTACGTTGGGCTAAAAGAAACAGCCAGATCTATTTTGGACAAACTTTCAACACCACACTTTTAAACAAACCATACACATATTATAGATACACAATAATATTTTCTTTGTAATTTACATACACTTTCTCCGCTGTATCATCTCTCTGTAAATTCATTTCTGGAAGGGATGTGGGCGTTTTTGATGCTGGTATTAGTCCTGGTTGGGATCGGAGGGGGGATCGTGGGAAATATGGAAGTGGGAAGTGACGCCCAGTTGTTGTCCATGCCAAAGCCTGAGCTGGGGATGCTGCTCTGAGGTTGTGGGAAGGGAAGGGATGAGGCTGCGGGTAAAAGCGGTGGGCCGGTCCCACCAGCAGATGGTGCCTTTCCTGAAATTAAGTCTGAATCATCATCGAATGTGACCCATTTTTGGTTTTGTTTGGCTGGGGCCGCTGCTGAAGCAGGAACTAAGGATTGTTGTCTGGAGAACGATGGTGGAAGAGTTGAACTGTGAACCACAGCTGACATGGCCCTGCTGAGGCCCGGGCTGGCCTTCTGGGCCTGCTGCTGGGTGTAGAAATCGGGTGTGAGCGATCGGCGTGGGGAGGACAATAGGTTGCCGGTGAAAAGGTTGGTGCTGCTGGGTCTGGGTTGGGCTTCTGCAAGGAACGGATTGGGGGATGAACGGAGGGTCTCCTGGGATTTGCTGCGGCAGGGTACAGGTGGAAGCAGAAGACATGGAGTGCTGTTGGTGTGCGGAGCTGAGAATAGGGAGAGGGAGCTGGGTAATGTGGAGGAAGAAGAAGGGGAGGGGGTGGATGAGGAAGAGGAGTGAGGGAGGGAAGCGGAGAACAATGTGTTCTGGAAGAGGGACTGGGTGTTAAGCATGTCGAAGGGGTCTAGTTTCCATTGTGCTTCTCTTTGGACTCCATTCATGTCCTTGGCCTGAGGAAAGAAAACACACAAAGTCTAAATTATGAAATCAAACTTACAGCTTAAGGAGAAGCTACAACACAATGGAGTTGCAGAGTCAACATGAAATCAAATTTGATTTTATTAAATATATTGGGGGAAAATTATTGTCTTTGGGTTCCTCAACCCTCCTAAGCTTTTTTAAAAAATGGTCACACCTTGGCTGTTTGGAACAATAAGAGTTTTTTTTTAAATTATTATTTCTTCTTTTTATTATTATTATTTTTTTTTAGGAAATTCTACTGAACTAACTTTCTTTTTAAGTAGTAACTTTTGAAGTAGTAACAAATAGTTTGGGGGATTTTAGGTTCATAAGTTGACAAATAACTGCCCCCTTTGGCTGTTGAGTTGAACCTCTTCTTTAAATAAATGGTATAACACAAATTTCCTCAAGCAGTAAAAAAAACACACACAAAAAAAAAACATTTCTTTTGATTTTTTTAGATTAAGCAATTCACCAAATTACTGAATGCACCTTTAAATATCCTCTTTCACTCACAAATATGTATCATTACAGATGTAAAAAGGGTTAAAAACATAATTTCATGTTGACTTTAAATGTGTTTATTACAAGTTGATAAAAATCACAATGATTGGTTAAAACATAAATGGTGCAATGAGAGACCTTAAAATAAATCAAAATCAGAAAGATCTGAATCTTATTTATTAAACTGTCTAATGAAACAATGAAAACAGCATTATACAACATCAAAAACACAAATATAATTAGTGTACAAGTCTACTAGAGGTAAAGTAAAGCTATTTACTCATAAAATTACTTTCTCTTATCCAAGAAACACTGGAAACAAATATACCGCAGATTGAACACAAAAACAAACAATACCCACAACAAATACTGGATGACGCTTTCCTTGAACCCCCTGTTGGAACTACTTAATTAAACTCATAACCTGGTATTTTTTTCTCGAAATCGCAATATACAATAAATGTCAAGGGGTTCAAGTTAAGCATTACAGTTTTCTGATACTCAAAATAAACAAAAAGGTCAAATTAAAGATGGAAAGGGGAAAAACAACCCTAACATGGAGGATCCTATATGTATGAGCACTTCATACATTGTGACTACAGGCTATGGTGCCATGAAGACAACGTAAAGACTAGAAATGACTTAATCCAGTACCTGTCAACCTGAGGATTGCTCCTGCTAGTAAAAGAGAGAAACACATGCATCAAGAAGAGCGAAACATGACTACCACCTGGATAAAGTCGATATTACTAGAAAAGGAGAAGAAAAAAAAAAGAACAAAGAAAAAAAGAGGAAGAAGCCGCTAAAGCTGGGTAATGACCCCAGGATGGGCTCTTGTGGGTACCGGTCTCTCTTTATCACAATTAAATGTTGGGCTTGTAATCAGAGTAAGAGGACTAACCTGAGATGTAGGAGCAGGAGCAGACTCGGGTGGCAGTGCGTGAGAGGACCGGCTCCGGGGTGGAGGCTTAGGAGATGCCAGTCCGGGCTGAGGGGCGGCAGCGGCTCCAGTAGATGCTTGAGGAGCAGGCTGAGGCACCAGCGGGGTAGGGAAGGTGGGCTGCATTGGTGGAGGGAGCTGGGATTGTATGGGTGGAGGCAGCTGGACTTGGACTGGAGGCTGCATTGGTGACACAGACTGAGGCTGCATGGGTGATGTCATCTGAGGCCTCATGGGACCTGGCAGTGAACCTGACGCACAGACACACAGCATTATTACATGGCAAAAAAAGTTGTTAAAATGGTCAAATATATGTATAAATCTGGTATAAAATATATATAAAGTTTTAAAAACTTTAATAAATTAATTTTTTTTTTTTTAATAATAATACAGTATCAATAATAAGTCATTTAATTACTATTATTATCAATAATTATTATTACTATCATTTTAATAATTTTAAGTTATTTAGGTAATTCAGCAACTACTGAATGTACTTTTAAATATCTTGTTTCAGTCAGAAATATTTATTATTATAAAAAATGTTAAAAACGTCTTTTTAAACAACGTGTTTGTTACAAGTTTTGATAAAATTCACAATGAATTAGTGGTTAAAGCATCAACAGTCTAATGACAGACTGGGGTTATTACAGTTACCTAAAACTAAAACTGAAACTAAAATTAAAACCATTAAAAAATCATTTTCATTACTTGAAAAAAAAAAAAATGTTAACTGAAAAAATAAAATATTCAGCAAGTTGCCAATGCATTTCTCCTTTTAATTTATTTTAGATTGATGTACTAAAATAACTAAAACGGAATAAAAACTATATAGGCATATAAAACAAAAACAACTAAGATGACAAAAACTAAAACTTTAAACTTAAAATGAAAACATAAAAATAAAAACTTGTAATAAAAACCATAATAGTAAATTATAAAACTATAATAGTATAATAGTAAAAATACTCTGACAGACCTTAATAAAAAAAAATAGAAATATGAAAAATCGGAATCCTGTTTATTAAAAATTTTATAAAATGCAATAAAATAGAAAAAAAATATCGAAGAAAAATGAATAAATCATTAGAAGTGTTTAACAAACCCAGAGGCAGTTCAGATGGTTTGCTTTGGGGTACAGGAACGTGTCTTGGTGCTCCGGGGTGATTATCAGGTGAGGGTCGTGGTGCCCCAGGATGCACCTCTGCTATAGGTCTGGGGGCCCCAGGATGAGCAGGAGGAGGAGGTCTAGCCTGAGGAGGGACGCTGATGACTCCTGCTCGAGGTGGGATCTAAAACAGAAACCATAATATTTACACGGTATTTTAATTAATTAATGAAAAAAAACATTTCTCAAGCCTACCCACCGGCCGCGAGGCGCCTCCAGCGGCTGATCCGGTGGCTTGACCTCGACCTGAAAAACAGCCGATGAAAATAATCAAACATTCAGTAATATTTCTAAGAAATAAGTTTGTAAAAATATCAGAAAACCATTTTATTAACTTCAGTCAATTTGGCACAATTTCTACAAATGTGATAATAACAGAACAATACTTTACACAATACATTTAATCAGATGCTTTAAAAGTAAGTCTGGAAAATATCAGATCATTGCTCCTGTCAAGAATGTAGCTCTATTTTGTGTTGAAACTAGCCTGGGGATACAATATTCTGGCATGAGGAAGGCCCAAATATGTCTGTCAATGAAATCTTCTGTCAGTTACAGATGGCTGATGTTATTTTGGAGGGCTTATGAGCGAAGGCAGTGTGTAAGAACTCACCAGCTGCATCTGCACGTGCTAATGCTGGGCTTTTTTGTCCTTTTGTCAGCATGAGGGAAATATTATTCAAAAAATTAAAAATAATTTCTGTTTTGTAGCACATTACAGCCTTTAGCTAGGGAAAAAATATATCTGACCCAACAGACTCCTTACCTCATATAGAGATAATTTCTATCATTCTCTATTCAATTACAAAAGCTACTTCGCCTAATTCAACCCATCACTTCACAATGAAACACTAAGCCAAAATCACTGGAATACCTGAGACTTCATGCACTGCATCATGGCAAGATGGTTGACCTGAACACCCCTGCCCCATCTAAATTCGTCTATTTCTGTTAGCAAGTGCAGGAGGTCTCAGGTGATCAGATGATCATCATACACAATAACAAACACCGCAAGAACCATCTAAAATCGAAATCTTTTCAGAAATTACCTTCATAATCAGTCAGATCAAACTCTAGATTGAGAGGCTCAGCAAAGACTTCGAAAGAAAACTCAAAATGTTTCCAAAAAAATTACATTATAAACCAAAATCGGTAATAAAAAGCAAAATCCACATGGCAAAAAGGCAAATTTACAATGAGGCTCAGGAAAAGCACGAATAAACACAACCAAAGAGAGCACAGAACTGCATCGTTGTGCATTACATCTAAAACAGTCAGCTAGACATTTTTCACTATGCCAACCTAATATCAGGTGCAACTAACCAAGTCAATAAACACTAAACAGCATTAAATCAATAATCAACTGCTAATACACAGTACTGGTTCATGTACAGCGTTACCTGCTGAATCTTTCCTAACAGGTGTGGGACTTCTGCCTCCTTTATAAACCACAGGACATTGTGAAATAAATTAAATGTGAATTAAATTTAAAAAATAATAATTGAAAACATAGCATCTAATGTAGTGGGTGTTTCAATCTTAGATAAAACTCATGACTTTTGGGGTTTGACTTCTTGTGAGAACAGATCTTTTATGACCAAAAATCTGTCATACCTGTGTAAACATTTACAAAGAATTCACAGCTGTACCTGAGGGTGGTGGTGGGCGCTGTGGAGGTGCAGGTCGGGCTGGTGGGGCGTTGGGGCGTGGAGGAGGGGGGCGTTTTGGCTCTAGTCCCTGTGAAGAGGAAGCTTCAGCTGGCTGACCATCAACAGGAGAACCTGAGAAAAGAGAGAGGAAAAAAACATTCTATTACAACAAATTAACTGTCATATCAACAGCCTGAGGGATTTAGCTCAGCTCACAGCACTGCAAACCACACTGAAGCCTTGACACACACACACTCTCTCTATAAGAGCTCAGGAACCACTGAAGCACATCGGCAACACCTCTGCAAACAGCACTCTTTACCTGCCAGTTCCCTTCTAATGGATGCTGGGCTTAATCCTCCTTTTTGCAGTGTAAAAACAAAGGAAAATGAATGTACTGGAATTTTGTATGTTGCAGAGTTTAATGACAAAAGAACATTTTTGCACAACTCTATAAATGTAAATCTACTATTTATGCAAGTGAATTAATTATTAAAATAATAGTTTTTTTCCTTCTACTTCCCTGATAGGGGTCTGTAAGATTTTTTTTAACTTCTTGAAAGTAGACTCTTATGAACAAAAATATTTTGTAAATATAATATTGTGAAATATTAATACAACCTAAAATAATTATTTTGTGTTAATAAATTATAAATTGTAATTTATTCCTGTGATGGCAAAGCTGATTTTTTTTTTAGTCGTCATTACTCCAGTCTTCAGTGTCACATGATCCTTCTAATATGCTGATTGGGTGCTCAAGGAAACATTTTTTATTATTATCAATATTTTTTATGGAAACCATGATTCTTTGGTGAATAGAAAGTTCGAAAGAAAACCATTTATTTGAAATACAAATCTTTTGTAACATTATAAATGTCGTTATTAATTTCTGTCAAAATATTTAAATCTCACTGACCCCAAAATTTTGAACAGTAGTGTATATGTGAATTATAGAAAAAGCTAAAAATGTATATAAATCCATAAGAGTTTGTCCATGTTGAGTAGAGTCAAATACTAGCACTACCCTGTGGTGGTCCAGCTGTGCATGGAGGGGCTCTGCTGGGCCGGATGGGGGCCGCAGGTTCTCCGTGGGTAGGAGAGGGGCAGGGGCTGGTGCATGGAGATGTGGCAGGGGAAGCGCCCAGATCCATGCCTGCTCCAGGTTGCAGGTGCTGGGGTAAAATATCCTCAACCTCCTCATCCACATCACCTGTCAACACAGCAATAACAATGCAACTCCATACTGCCCCAGAGTTCTACAGGTTCCTGTTGCATTTTGGTACCATGTAACCCAAACAGGTGCCACACCTTCCATGTCATACTCTTCTCCCATGTCAGAGTTTTCTGCCAGCAGGGTAGAGCTGGTGGATGTTGGGATACTACCGCAGATTCTCTCCACACTCATTTCCTCCTCTAGACTCTTTATCCAACCTGGACTCCTCAGACGAATGTCTATGGTCTTACCATTCACCTGCATGCAAACACAAAGAGGGATGGTAAAAAAAAAAAAAAAAAAAGGGTAAATTTTAGGGTACCATGCAATAAATATGTGCATGTGAATTTTCATATGGTCAATACATAAAATTGAATCTTAACTACAGTCTCTTACAGTAGAGCCACTCAAAGATAGAGCTGCCAGAGCAGAGTATCCCTCCAAAAATGTCACCCACATTTTCTCTTCAACAAACCTGTTCAGCACAAAAAATATATTTATAATTTTTATATGTATACGTTTTTGAAAGAATCATATACATACAAAATATATTTTTAATAAAAAAAAAAAACTGTAATATTGTGAAGCATTACTACAATTTAAAATGATTATTTGCTATTTTAATATATTTTAAAATGTAATTAATTCCTGTGATGCCAAAGCTGAATTTTCAGCACCATTACTCCAGTCTTAAGTGTCACATGATCCTTCAGAAATCATTCTAAAATGCCGATTTGTGCTTAAGAAACATTTCTTATCAATTCTGAAAACAGTTTAATGCTTAATGTTGTGGAAATTTTATTCTCTTTGATGAATGAAAAGTTTAAAAGAACAGGATTTATTTGGAATATAAATGTTTTGTAAAATTATAAATTGTCTTCACTGTCATTTTTTAATTAAATTTTAATTAAATATAATTGGAATTAAATTATATATAAAAAATAGCCAGTACCTGATAAGAATAACCTCGCCAAAATTTGCAAACTTGTCCAACAGGTCGTCAATCAGTGCATCATCAAAGTAGTCATCGGGGCCAGATGTGCAGAGAGAGACAAGGATGGTGCCATCTGGTGGACCCTGCAGGGCAATCACTTCCTTATACACCTGATGTCTGGCCTCTGGATCCACCTCAAGTATGTCCACATCCATGATAGCCACCACAGGCCTGCAAGAAATAAATGTTAAGGGTACAAGAACAGAGATTCCTAGCCTTAAAGCACCTGTGGCCCACACAAACAAATGCAAAATTTAAAAAAATGACTTGACATATTAATAGACTAGTTGCACAAGATGACATCGGTTAGTTTTGGTGATGCGAGAGTGGGTATTCTTATTTCCGGACTCTGCGACGTTCGCATTTACTGTAAGGGGAAACTTGGCTAAATAGATATAATTAAAATTTTCAAATTAAATAGCGGATAGCGGTTTATCAAAGACAAGAGAAAACTTCCTCCTCACATTGCATTACGTTACCTCTGTGTGGACATTCATCAAGATATAACGTGGAGATTCCTTCATTCTTTCTTCTGTTGATTAACTTATGCGGTTCAGCGTCAGTGGTTAGTCAAAATCCACGGGGCTCTTCATTCAAACACAAACCACTCAAATGTGCAATACTGTACATTTTCGGAGATTTGAATTTGTTCTGATGCTGGGGACATGATCTGTACATTCTCCAGAACATCTATAAGATCTGAGACCAGAAGGTTTGCGACTGTCAAACGAGATGCTCAGAGATTTCAACCTGCATTATGGACTCGATGTATGTTTTATTACTTTATTTGGTAACACTATTTATAACTGTATCTGTACAATTTAACATAATTATTGTAGTTTTGCATTTATTAAAAGATTCGTGTTTGAATTTCCCTGTGTGTTTTTATTAATATTATCTGTTTTGTGCAAATGAGTTTAAGAGCATGTGTTGCATGAATGATAATGATCTGTCTGGTGTCTATAAGCAGCCACATACAATATATTTTTATATAGTTAAAATATACTGTATATATATATATATATATATATATTTATAATAGTCTGCATTAATTAGGCTACCTAAAATAAAACCTTTAAATTTGTAGCTATATTTATTAGGATTATCTTTTTACAGCCCATGTTTTCATCTGTAAAAATGACTACTGCAAAGATATCTGTGTAAATGTAAAATGTTAAAATATGTTGTGAAATTGTTGATGGAACAAATTGATGTCCAGAATTGAGAAATGTATATTTATGAAGATTTATAATTGCAGCCCATTTCTCACAAGGCAATGTATTTCAGTTCAAATGTTATACAAAAAGTCCATTTAATACCAAAATTTTTTGAGAAATAATATATTTATTGATGGGTATGTAATGTTTACTTGTTTTTATCAGCTAATATAGTCTAAAGTTATGTTTTGATTGTTTTAAGATGTTTTACTTTTTAAATTTGGTTTAGTTATTTAGTCTATTTGCGCATTTACAATAATTTGTACATTTACATAATTGCTAAGGAAACAAGACATTGTGTATGCATACACACCATGAGTTCAAGGCAACTTTCATTTTGTGAACAGTACGGATTAGATTTCATTAATTCACCTGACCCAAACATACGCAAGTTTCAAATGCCACTGGCTCAATTAACATGTATAGTATAGTATTTAAGTGATATTATAAATCCTGTACCTCTGAGGGCCACTGGAGGGCAAGAAAACATTGCTGATGTAAAATTGAAAGGAGATGTGCTGGCCCGTCGCTGTGATTTTGCCAAGTAAGACATGTTCCTGGATCAACATCTTTTGATGATCCTGGATCAACATTATTGTCCAAAAATATAGACTTAACCCAATCCCTACCCCTAAACCTAACCCTACCCATAATTTATTCCTAAAATCAGTGGGAAATTATAGCTGATTAACAAGGGTGTAGAAGCACCTAACCCTGATCTAAACCTAAAACAGATATTTCCTGAAAAGTTATATCTCAATTCTGATTGGTTGATTGGAATGTTGTTCCAGGATTAACAAGGATGTTGATCCAGGACCATGTTGTACTTGGTGAAATCACGCACACCGTGCTGGCCAGTGTTCATTTTGACAGCAAATTTTTATTTAGTTTTAGTCATAGTCTTTTGACTAAAATGCCATTTAGTTTTAGTCGACTAAATCTACAGTAAATTTAGTCAGCTAAAATCTAATGGGTTTAGTTACAGTGCATTTATAAAGCATTTCTCTAAAACTTCCAAACTCATTATATAGGTTTGATATTAAGGTTTTATCATAATAGACACCGATTTAACTGTGGTCACAGAACATGCCTTTATGTTCAAATTAAATAAAACCAAACATGGCCTTCTTTTTAATGAAAGACCAATGGTTATATAGGCTAATCATGCATTCTTTATAGCAACTTGTTTACCATATTCTTCATTCTTTCAAGCAGACATATATATTTCTATAAATACATTTATAGAAAAAAAGTTTTTCAGTCAAGAGCAGTGCGTGATTTTCTGGCTTTCTTTTGTTGCTTGATTAACATCAATGACTCGGACAATAGCAACTAAATTAGGCTGCTGTCCCTTTAAAACCGAATGCACAGCTGCAATGGATGCAATATACTGATACACGTTCTCCCTACTGTTAACGTTCACTTAAGATGTAATCAACTGTGTTTACGTGAATACTCGTCAAAACGGACAATTCAACAATTTTGTGTGTAATTCTCCGTTCATGCGACGCGAAAGAGTACTCGCGCGCTGTGAGACGCGCTTTCTGTATGTGTATACTTCAGTGTCTGAGCTCTGAAAACTAGACCGAATTGAGTTCTCTCTTGCGCCGTCAGATTTATCTATATGTCTGCTCTTTTCTCACTCCCACATATTGGCATTTTTGAACGTTTCATGCGACGTGCAGCAAGTGTATGTTAGCTTATGTCCCGCCGGTTCATAGCCTATGTACGCATCTAACCTCCGAACCACACAGCAGATTCATTCTGAATGAATCTCTTCCCAAATCGTCCCTCCCTAGTCAATAGTTTTACGTCATAGTTTTTGTCATTCAAAGAGAGTTTTAGTTTGTTATCGTCAGTGGAAAAAATGTTGACGAAATTAACGCTGGTGCTGGCCCAAGTCTCTCTCACCTGTGATCAGAGGTTTTGAGCTCTGCTCTACCATAATACTTGAGCTCTCCAGGGCTCCATGGGTACTGATCTTCCTCATTCACTGCGGCTCCTACTACATTCAACTCCAACTCTTCCGCTGTGACACATACACAGGCAGATCTAGTCAAAAATGTAACTTTAAAGTAAGCTTATTCTGTATACTGCATTTCAAGTTTGGTTGGTGGTTGAAGAGATTTTATTAATATAATTCTCACCAGTTTTATCAAAGTTCCACTTTCTTCTCTTCCACAACACACGGTCAGTCCAGGCTGGTGTGCGGCACTTTTCACTGGTGTCGTAGTCCTCCGAAAACAGGTCATATTTGTAAGTGGGGGCAAAATCCAGCTTCCCTTCAATAAAGCCCCTAAAAATCTGAAATATGAATAAAATGGAGAAATTGTTTAAAAGAGTGACAAAATACATAAATAAATAAATAATTCCACTGATATAGTTGTTTTTTCCCAATATACCTGTCCAGCATTTTTCTGCTCCAGCAGTTGATCTCCAGTATTCAGTGCATCCCAATTCTGCTGTCTGATCAGTTCCTTTGTCTCTTCATTAGGAATATTTATTCGGTAGTTGAAGTCTCCACACCAGAATACATAATCATGGGAGTACAGGAGACGGCCCTAAATAAAAAATAAATAAAAAAATCGTATTATTTAATATTAATAAATATATTTCAGATCTTTTTTTTTTATTATTTACATAATATAAAATAATAAATATACTATATATTAATGTATTATTACATTATTCATTATTAATAATAAAAAATATAAATAATATATTACATCTAACATTTATTATAATGTATTTAAATAATATTAAACTGTCATAAGCAGTGATAAATAACAATAATCAAAAGAAGGTGTTCATAAATGGATCAGAAGTAACAGATATTTTTTACATCATAAATGAATTACCATGGGGAAGGACAGTTTGCGTGCAATTTCATTATAGTCATCGTTCCTCTCTTTGACCTGTGATTGGCCGGCAGCAAAGTGAGAGCACACAAAGCAGATGCTGGTGGTGTGGAAGAGCATGCGAATAGCCACACCCCCTTTATTACCAGTGGCTCCACCCATTCCAGTCTTCACTGTGTCCACAGCAACGTCCCTATGTGAGGAAAACACACAATATGAGATCTCAGAATAATTTCTAATCCTTCTGAATATCTGAAATCACACTGATTTGTCAATCACAAAAAGAAAGCAAATGTGAGTGAGAATACCTGATGAATGGTGCATGCTGGGGGCGTATGAAGACAAAAAGACACACACCCACCAGCTGCTCTGAGGCCAGCAGCACGTATTTGTGCTCTCGTGAGATGTTCTTCTGCAGTTCTACAGCCCACAGCTTCTGATTAGTAGTGCTACCAAGGAGGAAAGAGAAGTTAAATAGTTCTCACAGGAACGAGAGCATGAAAAAAATATTTAACCTCAAATACTGATTGAAAGAAAAGTGAATTGGGTTGCACTGAACAAAGGAAATTTAGCTTCTGCTTACTATTTAACTACAACCAGTAAACTTTAAAATCTCTAACGTCAAGTTAGTTCTTACCTTGCGCTGACGATATTTCCAGCATTCAGCTCTACCATTTCCTCAAAGCCAATAGCAAAGATGTCCACTGGGTTAGATTTTCCATCTGCATGACAAAACGATGATCTTGGACTCTGATATATGAAGCCACTTAAGTATTTGCACTAGTTTTATTAGTCACTGACTGATATTAAAACAAAGCAATCTCATTTCCTTTCAAAGTATCATTTGCATTGACTTTGCATCAACACATACCCTGGAATTCTGGGTGGCCGGCCTTCTTAGGGGCATCCAGGAGCCAGTCATTGAGCGTGTGGTTACGAAACGCAATACTGCGGAACTGCTTGCCCCCGTTCACATTCCATGTACCCACACACACTCTGATCTTCTTGGGACGCGTGTACTTGAAGTGGTTCTGACACATGCCCAGAAGCACTCTGGGAGAGGCTAAAAACAGAAAGGGTGAAACATTTATAAAAAACCTACATTCAAATGATCAATGATAATATGAAATAATATCTTGAACATTAAACTAATGGCCAGAGTACACAAAAAGAAAATGCAGAGCATATGACATCGACCAAACCACTGAGACACACCAATCGGATGAAATTCTGTCCTTGAAAGTTGGACAATAAGATATGACACATTAAAACAAGACTACACAGCAAATTAAAAGGATGATAAAAAAGAAAAAAAACACACTGTACAATGTCAGAGGCGCCAAAATAAACAGTGAGTTTATGAAACAGGGAGCCATAAACATTTATGGATTTATGGCTGGTATGTGTATACTGTACCTGACTGTAAAATGGGCTCAGAGACTAACATTGTAAGCATTAAGGAGAAAAAGAAAGAAAAAAGGGAGGGGGAAGAGAGAGAGAGGTTAAAGTTAGCCGTTAGACAGATAACAGCATTAGTCCTCGGGTTCAACACTAATCTCACACCCAAAGCAGCCGGGAGTCATAGATTAGCACGCTAGCATAAGGAAATGCATTCAGATCCAGATCCACAGGATGAAATCAGTCCACTACAGCAGACTGATCCCATAAAAACCGTGACCACAAACACAAGATACCAAAGGTGGAAATCCTGTTTGAGACCACTTATATCTCAGTAAAGTCAGTATAGTTTAATATACATTTGCCAGGCATTTTATATGTATTCCTTCATGGGCAATGTATTTACAATAGATTTATATTATGAAAATATTTACATTATAATTAATTCTATTATTAATATAATATATTTATATTTGATTTTGATTTTATTAATATTATAATTGTCCTGGTTTATTTCTGACTCTGGATTGTGGTGTTGTAAATCATACCGTACAGGCTGCTGGTTGTGAGGAGGGCTCGTGCCTTGTCTGCCAGGTCACTGTTCAGGGTGCTGCCCAGTCTCAGGATGTCAATGGCTTCCTGTTTAGAGCTGTCAAAAAAGTTGTTCTGAATGGTTCTGGTGACTGAGCGAGCTCCGTCTTTTAGCTTTCCACCCTACAGAAAGAAAAAAACAAAATAAAACAAAACAAAACAGTTAATCTAAAATAGTTATGGTCTGGAACATCAAAACTATTTAAAAAAAAAAAAAACTAAACTCACAAAACATTCATGTATTCAAAGGTACGTGACAGCAATACTAATATTTCTTTGCAGCTAGCTAGATGAGGCTTGGTGTTTGAGGCCTAGCTGAGAGAGGGTTTACAGGCTTTTATAACAGTCTGTAAAGAGGCCTAATTAAAGTTGAGAGCACTGCCAGTTACAGTAATGTCTACTAACATAAAAGAACCAACACAAAACAGCAGACTAAGATAAATACAGCATCACAACTCAAATCAACATAACATCAACACAACTAACTACTGTCAACTTACCACACAGGCAGAGGAACAGCCAGAGGAAAGCAAGGAAAAACAGCAGATACACGAGTTAAGACAATCGTTAACTTACTGGGTGAAGATGGCACAGAAACGCCCATTTTCAGCTCTCTGCTGCCTTTTTGCGCTTTATTGTTTGTATGTGTTTTACAAGCAGACACTTACCTTAGCCTTGCCATCCAGGGCACCAGTGCCTGCGTAGATCTTGCTGACCGAGTCTCCATTGGTGGACCACATGGAGCGGAAAACCTCCTGAAAGCGTGCCACCAGCTGAGGCTTCTCAGTCAGACCCATGTTTTCCAACTGTTTTGGAAGCATCTGAACAACAGAGACATTTTACACGAGAGGTATTAAAAAAAAAAACTTCCAAATATGTTATACTGTAGTAAGAAAACAGAACTGTGTTACAAACACACCTCAAGTGCAATGAAGGCCTGGACGCTGTTTGTTCGGTCCAAGCAGTCTAGACAATTGGAACGAATGGTCCCAGTTTGACATCTGTGGTGAACAAAATAGTGGGAGACTATTTCATGAAATAGTTTTGGTCACTTTGCGATGATCATCATAAACCAATTACTTTTTAAATGTAAGGATTGTTCATAATTTTACATTTTCACAATTTTGTACATCTTAATTGCATAAATAAACTTTGTCCGTCTTCATTTCAGGCTGCAAAGCAACAAAATGTGATTATCTTAAAGGGGGTGGGGGGGGATTCTTTTCTATACCCACTGTGTGTGTGTGTGTGTATATTTAAATAATTGAACAACACATTTACATATTCACAGGTAAATACATTTTTTAATTTATTTACTTTTTAACATTTTTTATTTTGATTGTTTTCACTTTAAAATGTAATTTCAAATAATTATTACTATTATGTTAACTCACAAAACCCCCTGTATTTCTCTAAAATAGCTGTTTGGGAAGCCCTTTGTTATGTCATATTATACCATATCACAGAGAAATTGTAAAAAAAATAAAGGATTGATAAAACAAACATTTGCAACCTCCCACAACAAATTAAATAAACAACCTGATGCTGAAAATTTTCTGCTATTTTCTGCTATTGTTCTGTCACAACAAGCTGTGTTAGGATTAGGGATGTAACGATTCACTCAACTCACGATTCGATTCAATTCACGATTTTGATTTCACGATTCGATTCACGATTTATTTATTTATTTTTAACAAAATGAGATTTAAGACAAATTATAAATTAAATGTGTCCTTTTATTATTGCTTGGACAAAATGCTGCACATTTCTTTGTGAAATTGAAATATAACACTATAATAATATACTAATATAGCACTTGCATATTATTGCTCTTTTGTTGGTTTTGATTGCTTTTATTGTCCTCATTTGTAAGTCGCTTTGGATAAAAGCGTCTGCTAAATGACTAAATTTAAATATAATGTAAATGTAAATAACAAAACTACATTGAAATTTTAAAACAAGCCTCAAATAAATAAGTAACACAAATAAAAGAAATCTCTTCATATAAGGCTTTGTCTGTGCTCTTTACATTTAAAATTAGAGGCAACCACTGCATTTTAATCATGATCCAAACAAAGATGCTGCATACATGCAACATGAGCAGTTTTTCATCTAAATTAGATTGTATAATTTTGAAATTTGAAGCAAAAACAGAATGGTTTGACTTCAGTTTTATGAAACTATACATAAAAATATCTGCATGAAACAGCAGACGACCTGAATGAGATGCAGATTCACTCTCTGCCAGCAGGTGGCGCTTAAAGAATTTTTCAGCAGTGCTGAACTTATGAACTTTAATATGCGTTATACAGAGGCAAAATGAAAAGAAAAAATACCATCTAAACTTTTGTAAAGACAGTAAGTTCCCCTCTGACATACATTCATATAAACTACTACACCTAAATGAATCGCGATTTGTTTAGCATCTCAACCGATTTGAATCGTCACATATTTGAATTGATTTTCAACCGGCTCGCAGTTAATCGTTACATCCCTAGTTAGGATGTTATATAACCTCACCTCTGAATGCCGGCCTCCCCTGAGTAGCAGAAGAAACCACATTCCTCCAGAAACTTGCTGATCTGAGGTTTCAGGACAGTGCTGAGCTTGTCAGTCTTCCCACCTTTAACCATCTGATGATAGTCAAAGTTCAACATTCTCACAGCGTTCGCATGCTCTGAAGCTTTCAGGTGACTCTGTGGGCAAAGACAAAGATAGTCTTTATACAGTAAAGAAAGCGGAACAACTGCTCTATGGTTTTGTCATACTTGAGTATTGAAAGACATCTCAAATAATGTATTGTAGCCTGACCAACCCGAATATTTGCTAAACGACACTCACCTGGAATGCTTTGCTGAGCATGTGTTCACCCTCCTTCATACCCAGCAGGTTGATGATCACCTGTTTGCCATACAGCCTCCTCAGAGCACTAAAGTGTCTGGATAGGAAACATCACAAAGGTTGCATGCACATTTCAACACATTAATCTTATTGAAAAAGAATAAATTAAATTGTTTATCCAATCCTGTGATCCAATGCTTCAAGAAAAATCAAAGGTGATTTAAAACAAAGGAAGCCAAGGAAACAAGTGATCAATAGATCATTAAGGATGGAGGGGGAGAAATGAAAGCCTCACGACTGTGTTGTCTGCATCTACTTCCTCTCATCACGACCTGACTCAGCACTCCAGGGAACAGAGCAGTGACTCATGAGGAATAAAGAATGTCCATCATGCTCAGCCTGAGGAGCCAAGGCTGGATAAGAATAAACCCTCCCACATTTTCAGGCTTTCTTAAAGCAGATTTTGTCATTTTAATCAACCTTATCTTTCCCTAAAAAAATCATACAAAGATTTATTATTGATGAAGATCTTTAGTGACCTTGACAAGGTCATGGGGTTATTAACCCACCCAAATGAAACAAATGATTTAAAACAGGTTCACAAAGACTGACCTCATCCAGAGCTTTCATTTTAATGAATGTAGGATTTTAAATAATATAAATAACAGGTTTAATCTTTTTTTATTTCTGATTTGTTTTGAAAATATTTAAATATTGGGTAAATAAATGTTTTTTTAATGAAATTTTAGTGTCAATAAATTGTACTATATCATATTATAGAGAAATTGTAAAAAAAATAAATAAAATTCTTTAAAACCATTTGCAACCACCCAGCAGCCAATTTCTCAAATTTTTTTTCCTTTGTTTAAATTTCAGTTTAGTTTTAGTAATTTTAGTACTTCAACCTATTTTTTTTCCAGCAACATTTAATATTTTCTGTTGTAAGTTTTGTAAGTTTATATTTTTCATCTAATATTTACATTATTTCAGTTTTATTTTGATTAATAATAAATACACTTTAGTTATTAATAATTATTTTAATGCAACGTATTTAAAATTACTTAAAATATATATTTTGTTCCCACTTTTTTTTAGGTACCTTTAACTAATATGTTAAAAAAATTGTGGTGGGATACGATAATGGTATAGTTAGGTTTAGGGGTGGGTTAAAGGGTTTGTAGTTATATCTATACAATATATGGATATAACTACAAAAATTTATTACAGATGTAATTACAACCAGGTTTTTTTATCAAGCTGAGGTCCAGACTCACTCCGGTGGAGGACCAGGCGAAATAGAAGTTACCAGAATTTAAGACTTTCCTGACATCAGCAATGCGGTCCTCATCCGAGGGGTCGTTTTTCAGAGAGACAAAGTCAGTGCCCGTTACTCGGAAAACTTCTGAATCCTGGACTTTTCCCACTGAACTGCAGCCTGTTACGACCACCAGGCTGTGCAGCATAGAATCCCCTATGGAAGAAGAGAGAAGCGGATTCAGAGTTTCTAGCTTATGCAAGTTTTGGAACCACAGCTTTAAAATGTGGAAGTTTAATAATTAAAAGTCATTGAAAAACCCATATGCATTGACACCTTACTTGAATATTGAGGTGGATAAGTCTCAATGTCTATGCTGTTTTCTAAGAACTTAAAATATGACTGAAATATTACATACACTTACAAACTCAAATAATGGCTCATCTTGAAATGACACTGTAATTAGTGACTATATTTGTATAACAACGGCTTGATAATATGCTTAGTTGTGCTTTATTTCAGCAACACGACAACAAGGGATGGAGAATGAACCCCAATCCCATCAAAGCCGAAGCAACGAGTAAAATGTCCGACTCCAATGAAATGACAGCTGCAATCAGATCTGCAACCCAAATACATGACAGTGTTTACAATTCATGCACACACAGGCTGTCTAACCTTGGGTCACTGTCTCAGCGTGTGGCTGAAGGATAGTGCACATGAGATTAGCAATCATCCATATGATAACCATACTGAACAAGACCAGGCCCGCCGGCCATTTATCTGTCAAAACCAACAGCTAAGACAGACTGACAGTGCTACAAGCCTTTATCATGCCCAGCACTATGGCTAATGTTAGCCGGCTGGCTCTCCATCGCCTTCCTGAACCATATAAACAGACATTTAACAGACAACAGCGCCGCAATATGTGCGTTTATACGTGAAAGATACAAACGCAATGTCTCAGAATTTACTATTAATTTAGGACGATGCTCGGTAAAGAGACGGTCTTGTGTACCTGTCAGAGTTGTGTCTGTCTTCCCCTGGTTGGAGATCGTATACGGCTAGAAACAAAATGATTAGCAGGTAGTTCAAGCACAGAAATACAACCGAAACCTAGAAAGGACAACGTGAGTACTGTGGTGACGCCCGGCTTGTTTCCGGAACCTTAAGCTGTGCACTGATTGGCCAGATTTGTGTCACGTGATGTAAGAAATCGAAGTACTGATGGACATGTGTCCAGTCAAGTAGCCTACCATTTTTGTGCTAATTATATACGAAAATAAGACACTATATATTTGTATAACAACTGCTTGATAATATGTTGTGCATTTACTTTTCATAATTTTTGTTTTGCTGTGAATTTTAGTGTTTTGGTAATATTTCTGCTCTACTTATCTTCAAAAAGATCAGCGTTTTTTTCTTCTTCTTTTAATCTGGCGACAGGGTGGATTTGTAATTGCTGTGACGACAAACACAACCAGCAAGTCAAATAAAAAAAAATGTAAAAAGAAGCTGAGAAACTGTACCAAGGTTAAGACGAAGAACTCCCAGGATCCCATAAGCATCCAGCATCTTGGTGTACGCAGTTCTGATGGTCTCTTTCTCCGCCGCCGCTGTGGATGACATTAAAACATTAACTTAATTAATTATATACGAAAATAAGACACAACAAAACTGTCTCAGGACATTTGTCAGGTCATTGTAGATTTCATACTGAGTTTTATTCTTTTTTTTTTTATTATTCATAAAAATGATTTGTTTGGGTTTGTCAGTTTCCAGAAGCAATATGATAATTTATATTTCTACGCAACTTAAATTGTTAGCATAAATGTTGTTTATCCGTAAATGTAAGGTATTAAAAGGTTTTTTTTACATTCAGAGAGATATTAGGATCTATATTGATTTTATGCACCTTCTGTAACAAAAAAGCTAACTGGGATGCATGCTGACTTTTGTTTTTGTATTATGGGCTGTTGCATGTAAGTGATTCATGTAACATTTATTTGGCATCTCTATTTCTGATTTTATATATATTTAGCACTGTGTTTTATTTGGCTATGTATGAACCATTAGCTTTTATTTAATTGTAATCCATTGTTTGTATGCAGTTGAATAAAATGTAGACAGTGACTTAAATTTTTGGCACAATACACAGACACAGTAAAAGAAATCGGCCATTATGGGCCTTGAGGCGCCCTCTTCAGACCCAAGTTAATTAAAACAATCCATAAGAATAATTTTTCCACATCTAATTTTTTAAAATTCAGTCATATAGATCCCTCCCATTTCGTATGCCTACTCAATGTTACCATAACATTTAGAAAAAGTGAATACAAATGACTATAATGCAGTGGTTCTCAACCACAAAAACAACTATGATAAAAAAAAACATAATTATATAATGTAAATATGTTTCCTCCTATTTTGTTTTATTGACTATCTGGACTAGAACACAAACATATCTACTTGTGCAACAGCAAGAATCAATACAACACATAGCCTAAGGTTTTAGTTATAACACAACAAATATGCAAATCTGTGAAAACGTCAATATCCTGCAACAATAAAATAAATAAATAAATAAATGTAATTGAAGTAAATTAGCTACCTTACAAAAACATTCTGAAAATATTAAATTAAATGTAATTTTAATTCCACCCGCTATTGTTTTAATGGTTTTGCACTTTTTGATGTATTAATTATAATGCATAAAAGGTGCAAAACAAAACCCGAAAAAAATGCAACGAAAGGACTGTTTTCCCCCTTTTAAAGGAGACATATTATGCCCCTTTTTACAATATGTAATATAAGTCTCTGGTGTCCCCAGAATGTGTCTGTGAAGATTCAGCTCAAAATACTCCACAGATCATTTATTATATCATTTTGAAAATGCCTATTTTGAGTGGAAGCAGAAACATGCTGGTTTTCGGGCCTGTCTCTTTAAATGCAAATGAGCTGCTGCTTCCCGCCCCCTTTTCCAGAATAGAGCTGGAGCTGCGCCATTACAGCTCGGACCTGCTAAAAAAACATCTGTTTTGGTTCTGATTATCATGTTTATCGGGCTGAAAGAGAAAAAAAGTTTTTCTTTGTGTGCAAACAGACAACTACGTTTTAGGCAACTACAGATGTACCGGCAAATATCACTCACATTATGTCTTCTAATGCTATAGATTTTCCTTTAGCAACAATAAAAAATTGCATTATAATGATGGTGGTTGAAAAGATGTTTAGGAAATTAAAAAGAATGAACATGTACATGAACTGTAATTTGGTAACAATCCAGACGAGTGGAAAATCACGTGTGATCTCCTGAACATAGTTAATGGCATAGTTAAAACAACTGTTTTTATTTGTTTATTTGCCTCAAAATGAACAAGGACTGTGTTGGTGTGTTGGTTTTAACAATGACATAATTTATTTCAATAGGTTTTGAAAGCATGGGTCAACTGCTCCAAAGCAAGTTGGAACATCTTGTCTGGACCCTACAGAACATACAGCCCATGTCTTGCTGTTTTATTCACCTCTGTTTTTCTGATTTTAAGTATGATAAAGACTTAACAGTAACAGTGTTCTCCAGGTGTTGAATGAAAAGAATGGCTAAACTATCTTTTATGTTTTCCTGTTTTATGACATTTTTGTTTCAGTGTTAATTTTGACAGGCATTTTTGATTTAGTCTTAGTCTTTATCTTGAGACGAAAATGCTTAATAGTCTTAGTCACATTTTAGTCACTTGAGTCTTTCATAGTTTTAGTCAACGAAAAGTCATTGCATTTTTGTCAACTTTTAGTCATTACTTTTAGTCATTGCTTTTAGTCAAGCTGCAGTTACCAACATTTATTTTGGTAGCTATTTTATATGTAGTCTTCAAACAAAAATAGTCATTAATTCTCTCTTTAGACCAAATCAATTAAGCTTATGAGAAATTTGAATTAAGGATTTAATTTGGAAAAACTTGAATAAATTATGACAATTTTCATTTTTGGGTGAACTATCCCTTTAACAGTAGTGAAAAGGGAGCAACTTATAAAGATTATAGTTGTTCATAAATAATATATTTAATATATATAATTTATAATTTTTGAAAAAGAAGCAGAATAAGACAATAAGACAAATACGAAAGAGATACGAATTAAACTCATTTTTCAGATACAGTAGGTTTACTTAAAATATTTATTTAAAGGGGTCATATGATGTTGCTAAAAAGAACATTATTTTGTGTATTTGGTGTAATGAAATGTATTTATGCGGTTTAAAGTAAAAAAAAACACATTATTTTCCACATACTGTACATTATTGTTTCTCCTCTATGCCCCGCCTTTTTGAAACGCTTTGATTTTTACAAAGCTCATCGGTCTGAAAAGCGAGTGTTCACGTTCACTTAATCCATAAGCGACTGTATTTACGTGAGAGACTCTACACGATAGACATTTGGACTGCTGTGTGTGTATTTGAGCACTGAGAACTGATCGCGTGCTATATGTGAGAACTGAAGAAGTGCAGCGTGCGCCCGTGAAAGACGCACTTCTACCAGCGCGATTCCGCCTATCCCGCCTTCACTAACTTTAAGTTTATTTGACAACGAATTGTGACTCTCGGGAAAAACGGGACGTCTGGTCACCTTATCCCTAGCCTTTCGGGTGCTAAATCCATTGTTTCAGATCGCTAGTTCGCATTTTGGTAGTCTATCCATCCACCGCGGCTGCCACACTGAGACTTGATCACAGTCTATGGACTAGATATGCGAACGCCCCTTATCCGATTGCAATCCAATGACAGGGACGCACATTTTTAAGGACAAGACAGTAGCCTATAGGATGTATTTTGAATGTCCGGTAGTTCTCAAATAACATTATAGTCCCGTCTCGTCTTGTTAACGAAGACGCGGCATACGTTTCGTCCTTTTTGTCATCAGATATTAGTTTAAGCTCGTCAACGTCTGGTCTTTGTCACAGAAAAAATGTTAGTTAACGAATATTTTTCGTCGTCGTCTTCGTTAACGAAATTAACACTGCTTTGTTTAACATTAAACCCTCAAAATTCATGTGCACTGATTGATGTTTACAGTCCTGCAGAAATATCACTTTCCATGGTACTGAATCCATCAGATTATTGACAAGTACTCAGAAAGCATGATAGCAAACAGGATGTTGATTTAGAATGAACACTTCAAAAACTAGTGGCAAAACTTTCTTCAAGATGGTTTATAAAGAATTTGTGCCTCACATATATATTATATTTGTACCATCACTGCTTTTTATGGGTTTCTTCAATGACATATCATCCACTTCAATAGCTTTTGAAAGAAGGGACCTAGTGCTCCGGTTGAAGTTCCAAAATATTAATCTGACCCTAAATAACATATTTCAAGTCTTTAATATAGAAGAATTTAGTGTAGATGTTCAAAAAGTACCATCACTGTTTTCTGTGTTTCTGCATTGACACACATTCCAGTTCAATAGCTTTTGAAAAGAGGGTCACATCGCTCCAAAGCAAGTAGCAAAATGTTTATTTGACCTTAAAGATCATACTACAGGTCTTTAATGTGCAATTATTTGCTCTATATGTTTAATTTTGCCCATCACTGTATTTTATGGGGTTCATCATTGAGACACCTTCCAGTTCAATAGCTTTTGAAGAAAGACACTGACTTACCCAGTACACATTGTAAAATATTAATTTTACATTAAATAACACACTACAACTTTTCAATGTACTATTATTTGCTTTATATGATCAATTACTTCTCCCAATCTGTTGCATTGGTTTCTTCATTGTCACACTACACGGTTCAAATTAAACAGACTAATTCTTCTGGGACAAACTGTAAAATGTTTAGCTAAATTGAAAGAACATACTACAACTCTTTAATGTATGAGTTTTTCATTTTCATTTTCAAATTTCCAATGCAATGTTTAGGAAAAGAGTAATATTTTTAATATAACGTTAAAAAGTAGGTCATTATCAGTAGAGAGAAAGGAAGACAGAGGAGCCATTGTCTCACATTAGTACAAACACATTTGCTCACGTTTAAACGAAGCTTAGAGTTTGCATTAAAAAATGTGCTACCATGATTTGGTGGCCAAAATCAATCAGCTGAGTACCCACATTATCAAGGCTTGCTTAAAAGCTGTGAAAATGCTAGTCTTTCCATTAACAAAAAGGATCTGACGTCAGATCTTTGTGCTGTGGTAGGTAGAACAAGACAAAGTACAGATAGATAAAGTTTTAAGGCTTTTTTGTTCTTAGACAACTGGATTAATGAAAGGTATTGCTCAAAATCTTTTATAAAAACAAAGAAGAGAGGTCTAGAGTTTGAATA